>NW_015116678.1:0-1058 GCF_001443285.1 Poecilia latipinna | reverse complement strand
GTCCATTTTTCATTTATCCCTTTATTTACCCATTTTTCATTAATCTATTTTTTAATTTAACTGTTTTTCCATTTCCTTTTTCCATTAACCCGCTTTTCCTATTTCCCACTTTCATTAATCAATTTCTCATATATCCCTTTTTTATTTACCCATTTTTCATTAATCTCTTTATCTATTTACCCATTTTTCATTAATCTATTTTTTAATTTAACCATTTTTCTATTTCCATTTTCCATTAACCCAATTTTCTATTTCCCAGTTTCATTAATCAATTTCTCATATATCCCTTTTTTTACTTACCCATTTTTCATTAATCTATTTTTCATTTGTCCATTTTTCATTTATCCCTTTATTTACCCATTTTTCATTAATCTATTTTTTTAATTTAACCATTTTTCAATTTCCTTTTCCCATTAACCCGATTTCCCAGTTTCATTGATCAATTTCTCATATATCCCTTTTTTTATTTACCCATTTTCTTTTATCTATTTTTCCTTTACCCATTTTTCATTAATCTCTTTATCTATTTAACCATTTTTCATTAATCTATCTGTTAATTTAACCATTTTTCCATTTCCCTTTTCCATTAACCCGATTTTCCTATTTCCCACTTTCATTAATCAATTTCTCATATATCCCTTTTTTNTTCAAATGTGCATTACAGCCATCACTGCCAAAAGTCACTTTAGAGTAAAGAGAAATCTGGCTGCAGCTATGCTTACAAAAGGACCAGAATTAAGTTTTAGGTGGTGAAGCCAGTTTTATTTTATCTTGGGTGTTTTCACGAAGGCAGTCGCCTCCACAGGTGACGTAAACTCTCTCGTGACACCTCCTTCAGTGATGCAGAGACGAGCTGGATGCAGCAGCCCAAACCGTACGTCCGGAACCTCTCTAAGCTGGCGTCTGACGTCGCTGAAGGCTGCACGGGCTTTTGCGGTCCGAGCGGTAAAATCAGGGAAGATGGAGAATGTGGAATCCCCCTCTTTTACCCGCTGCTGGGCTCTGGCACGTCGTAAAATATCGGCGCAGTCCGCGTAATAATGTAAACGAGCTATTAT
>NW_015116677.1:58481-59778 GCF_001443285.1 Poecilia latipinna | reverse complement strand
AGGTTTATGTTTTTTTTTTGTTTTTTTTTCCATCTCCAACATGTTCCAGGCTCTCTGATGGGTGATCCAGTGGTGATGGTCAGCCTTTACCCAGAGTTCCCCCAATCAGTGATGTCCTCACTCGCCACCTGTGGAGAGTTTGTGTTCTTGGTGGATCGATCAGGAAGTATGGGCTGCAGCATGAATAACAGCACACCACAAGAAACTCGTATTAGCAGTGCAAAGGTATTTATCCATGTTTTACTGGGATAGTTCAAATTACTTTAGAAGGGCTTTTGTTGAGAGTTGATGATTTACAATATCTTACGTCATGTAAGATATTACCAAATGTAATATCTTACAAAATCTAGTGTCTTACCTCTTGTAAGATATTACGTTTAGTAATATCTCACAATAGATAAGATATTAGTCATCACTTCTTAAGAGACACCTGGTTGTCAAACAAATATATGTCTTTTTGGACTTTACGAGCCACCGTAGCTGAGGGATTGTGGTTAAAATTAGCATGTATGTTTTGCGCTACTTCACGGGGTAATTGCAGTGAAATCGTACCTGATCTAACCATTGCAATTTTTCCACAACGATCCAAACCAAATAGTGCAAAACAAATCCTCATTCTTGTGTCTGACAAAAATAATGTGTGAATATTTCTTAATCACTGACTGACACAAACTACTGCTGCACCTTCAAAGAATCTTAAATACATTAATTAAATTGAACTACACCATTATGTAATTTGTTTCCTTCTCTCTCTAAGTGTGTTCTTCACTTCTTGTCTTTCTTTAGGACACTCTGCTGCTCCTGTTGAAGAGTTTACCAATGGGATGCTACTTCAACATTTACAGTTTTGGATCCTCCTTTGAACACATCTTCCGGTGAGTGACATCTAACTCCCAATCCTCAACACCAAGTTTCAACAAGTTTCTTTTTTTATTTCATTTTCCTTTTACTAACCCTTCCACAGAAGATTTCATGTAAAACTGTAACTTGGTGATAGTTTTAAGAGATTATAGCCGTTTTGTGGCTTTTGATATTTATCATGATTTTATTTGACATATCTCCTACTTTTCTGGCAGTACGAGTGTGGAGTACAGTGAGAAGACCATGAAGGAGGCTCTGGAAAAGGTTGAAAAGATGGAGGCTGACCTTGGAGGAACAGAGATTCTTCAGCCTCTCAAACACATTTACAGCCAAGCCTGCATTCCCAAACATCCTCGGCAGGTCAGCTGATATTGCACCAAACCTGTTTTATCATTTTAGTCTTGCATAAACAATGTGGTTGTTCGGAACAACTCCT
>NW_015116677.1:5904-55183 GCF_001443285.1 Poecilia latipinna | reverse complement strand
TCTGGAAAAGGTTGAAAAGATGGAGGCTGACCTTGGAGGAACAGAGATTCTTCAGCCTCTCAAACACATTTACAGCCAAGCCTGCATTCCCAAACATCCTCGGCAGGTCAGCTGATATTGCACCAAACCTGTTTTATCAGGTTTGGTGGGCGTCTTTGTAATCTTGCATAAACACTGTGGTTGTTCGGAACAACTCCTTGTGTTCCACAACTTGTGAAATGTTCAACAAACTGGTTGGTCTTATTTGTCACCTTTTGTTGCTCTTCATCCATGTTAACACCACTTGTGTTGTGTTACTAAAACATCAGAGATAGACTCCTCTCAGACAGATTCTACACAGGACTTTCAGCTCCTGTTTGGTTCTGACACGTTTGGTGTTTTCTCCTCTCTCAGGTGTTTGTCTTCACTGACGGAGAGGTGGGAAACACCAAAGAAGTTACTGATCTTGTTAAGAAGAATGCAGGCTCCCACAGGTGAAACCATAAACACACAGATTCCCAGTCTGGTTCATGTTCTGATGCTATTGTGAATTTGAAATCAAACTCTTGTATCGTAGGTGTTTCTCTTTTGGGATTGGAGAAGGAGCCAGCTCTGCTCTCATCTATGGGATGGCCAAAGAGGGCGGAGGTCACGCTCAGTTCATCACAGGGGCTGACAGGATGCAACCAAAAGTAAAAACAACAACACAAAAAGCTGTAAAAACTGCACCAACACATGAAAATGTGATTATAGTAAAAGTAAATAATTTTACAACTATTGTTTAAATCACAGGTGATGCAGTCACTCAGGTTTGCACTGCAGCCAGCTGTGGAGGACATTTCTGTCTCCTGGGGTTTACCAAAGGGAGTGTCTGCCACCGTTCTCTCTGCACCCATTACAGCTATTTTTCAGGGTCAGAGGTCACTGATTTATGCTCAGCTTACAGGACAGGTAGGGTCACCAGCATCTCACTTTGTGTTTTCTGTATCAAAGCATTTAGCATGACATATTGCTATATTTTTATCTATTTTTGTATTTTTTTATGTCTCAGAGTTCAGAGGAAGCAGTTTGCAGTGTGACAGTGAAGTACAGCCTGGCAGGTCATCCCTCTCAGAACCAGCTGCACTTCAAACTAAAACCTGCAGAGGACTCTGGGTAAACGCCTTATATCCTGGTTTGACAGTATTGGCAAGACATATCACAGTGTTGTTGAAATGAGGTAGTATTTTGAAAATGTCAAGGATCTCTGACACTGAAATATAAAATAATCATCCAGTCATAGTTGTTATATAACTGTTTCTTAAGAGGCAGAGTACAATATGGACAAGTTGGTAGGACATCATGCAGCAACACAGAGACGCTCATAGCCAAGGGTAATTTAAAGACACCAGTCAACCTAAATGTAAACTTTTTTACTGTGGAAGGAAGAAGAAATACCAGGAAAAAACTCACCTTGTTGCTGCAAGGTGAAATTACAAACAACTGTGTCGCTGTTTTTGTAGCTCCTAATTTGACGTAATAAACATGTTATTTCTATTTTCCCTTTCTATAAAACTGTATATTTTTTTAGATTTAAGGTAAGATGTGGACATTTTATTTTATCTTGGAATCAAAAGCAAAGCAAGAGGACATATTGAGAGGTCACCTCGGTACTCAAGTTTAAAATACACAAAGGATCAGATTAGTGATATTAACAGAAACTGAATTTGATTTAATTTTAAGAAATGTGGAAACATTATCTTCCTTCACCTGCTACCATAAATGTTGCTGACTGAATTGTTGATGAATAGTAAACAAAGGTAAAAAAGATTGACATTCCTCCTCAATGAATGAAAAAGTAGTTTATTTTACCTTTGGGACATAAGAAAAGTAAAGGAGCATGATGAGAGGAAAAGGTTGAAACTGAGAAAGGAGGCAGTTTGTGTTCATAAAACATTTGATCTCCTTCAAATGTTAGATGTTGGATGTTTCTCCTTCCTGTCTCAGATTAACAGTCCACAGGCTGGCTGCTCGCACTGTGATTCGCTCGCTGGAGTCAGAGGAGAGGACACGAAGAGGACAGCAGGATGAAGAAGTGAAGAAGAAGGTGGTGGAGCTCAGCGTCCAATCAGGAGTAAGCAGCTGTTTCACTGCCTTCATTGCTGTCAACAAAGACAGCGGCAAGGCAGTTCAAGGACCGCTGGTGCGCAGAAATGTCCCGACAGGTGAGTGATTTATTTTATTTATTTTTTCAATCAGTGGATTGACATTTGTTGATGTTCATATGTAATTTATATGATGATGTAAGCTATTGATAAAATTAACACCTTTGGTCTCTCTTGAAATGTCTTTGTTTTGCTTGGTTAAATGTAATTAATTAATTTAAACAAGCTACAATTTAAATGACTGCAGCTTAATATCTTTCCAGTGTCCAATTAAATGGATGGTTATAGTATGCTATTCCCAATAAAGAATGAATTGTTTTATTTAATTTTGGTTTAATTATCACTGTTAGAGCTCTTTGAAGGGACAGGTTTCCAGACATATTTGCTTTTTCTGTTGAAAATAATGTATCTACCATAATGAGAAAAGCTAAAACATATATTTTATGCACTACAAGATGTCTAGAGTGCTTAGAAATAGACATTGTATGAGAACCATATTTAATAGTTACGATGACATATTCTCAAACTAGGACTATAGAATTGCAAATTAAATTTTAATAGTTGTAACTGTGGTTAACCTTTATTGAAAATGTTGATTCTAACTTGGTGTGAAGCATCTTCACTTATAAACTATCCCTCTAAAAATACTTTGTCATTTTAAGCAAACTTTGAAAACTTTGAGAAGTAGATGGTAGCATCTTTTATCAATCAAACAGAAACAGGAGAGAGTTTTTGAAAGATTTGTTTCACCGCTACATCTGTTTTGATTAAATTATTCAGTCTCCGTATCAGACCAGATTGTTACTCTGTCTGTCTGGCTGGCTGGCGAGAGATTCAAACCTTGACTTTTTAATTTCTATCTTTTTTTATGTTATTTTTATCCTGTTTTAATTATTTTTTACATGGACCTGTGTCTTTAATCAAGGTGATGATGTTGATGAATATCTTTTTTTTTTCCCAGATTGGCAACTTTTAATTTAATATCGCTTGTTTTTTTTACTCCTTTTCTGTGTTAGTGATGGCTAAGGGTTGTCCAGCTCCACGAAGAGGAGTTTGTAAGTAAATGCTTCAAAAACGAAATAAAACTACAATAAATAACACAAGATTATTAATTATATGGATGGTGATGGCTCTTACTTATAAAGGATGAATAGTTTTGTTTTATTGTGATTTAGTTCTTTGAGATATTTTGGAAGAGTTCATTCAATGTAGGTTTTACTCTGTATTTTTTTCTCCTTTTCTGCTTTTGCGATGATTGTTCCTTATCCACGTCCACCAGGCTGTTGTAAGTAAAACTACAAAATTAATTACATTACCCAAAAAAAAACCTCAATGTCAAATTATCATTCTCCTACTGCTTCCTGTTGTCTTCTTTTCTTTTCTGCCAGTAGTAACAGACACCTGTTGATTATGTGACTGGTGTGATGCAAAAAAGTATTTCCATCTATTTCAATGCGACCAAAAAACTCATTGTTGAAAAATGTTTTATTTTCTCCAAATTGATGTTTCCATGAAGTAAATTTATCTCTGTATTTTCAGTTAGTGCAGTTCTGTGCTTGTGAGAAGAGATTCGCCAATATAGATTTAGGAAGATTTACATCTTATCTGTTGAAAATAAATCACATTGTCTCTGGACTTAAACCGCAATGTAGAATAATATTTTAAGGATGAAACTATGATGAGATTTTCTCAAACTAGAATTTTCAATTTGTTTGAAATGAAATTTGCTTAATTTTATAAACTTAAACTTTTTAATTTAAGAGAATTTGGGGCCTAACCTAAAAATCTCAGCAACTTTAATTTCCTGATTGATTAAATGTCAGTAAAATCCTCTCTTGTCTTTGAAATGGTGGCTTGCAAACATATTAATACTCCACAAACTTGTCCATATTTTGTCACATTACAACCACAAACATAAATATTTTTGTTGTAATTTAATATGAAAATTGGACACAAAGTAGTTATAGAATTGTGAAGTGGAATGGGTATGAATACTTTTGCAAACCACTGTATGTAAAACCAGTTTTAAAAAAATGTGTTTTTGATAAATGAGTTCACTAAAACAAAACAAGGTACATGCAGAGAAGAAGCTCAGTGACAGTTTATCAGCATACAATTATTTGATTTTTTGTCTTGAGACAGGAATGGTCCCAAAATAATTAAATGTAAGGATGGAAATGTAACAAAGAATTAGTCCAGCATTTTAAAGATTAACAAACAACTATTATTTATTTTAATAACACCTCTGGTACTTGTTTTTTTTAAATTTTTTTTTTCTTCCCCTTTTTTCTTTTGTTAGTTGTGTGTGTGGGTTCAGCTCCACCAGTTGATTGTAAGTAAAAGAAAACAAACAAGAAAAAAGTCATTTGATTGCTGCAAAGGAATCTGTTTGGTTAAATACAGACATGTCTGAATATGTCTTGTTTTTTTTAGTTTGTAGATGTACGAGGGCCGTTTACATAATTTTTGTCAGGGTGACATCACATCTATGCTCTCTTTGTTTTTTCTTTTCTCTTTTTTAGTCCAGAGTATGGATTGCTCACCTCCAAGACGTAAGTAAAGCCCAAAACAAATGATCACTGCAATTTCTTGGAGTACTCTGAACCAATATCAGATATTCTAGTTGTACAGCATATTAATTACATGAATGGTGATAGTATGATATTCCCTTTAAAGAAAGAGAATAATTTTACTTTTTAGATATTTTGCTTTTTATTGGGATTTAATTTTCATTGTGAAATCTTTGAAAGAGATCCATCAGTATAGATTTCAGAGTATTTACATTTTATATGTTAAAAATGGTACAATAATTTTTTGTTGGTTTTGCAAAAACCAACAAAGAATTATTGTAATATTTGTCAGTATATATCCGTTCTTTGCTAAATTAATGCTATATTTCCTTTCTGCTCTCTGGTTAGGTTCAGACACGATGTTAGGTATGAAATTGCGTGAAATAGAAAGACAAATCTTTAAGTACTCCATACTTTATGTGTATGAGATACCATTTTTGTGCATAATCTAAATGTGGTCATATGTTTATAGGAACTTTGCATTTTTAAAAGTAAGTAACTGATCTGAAGGTCAAGTGAAATCAGATCTTAGTTTAATGATTCAGATGCAAACACATCCATCATCTACAGAACACATTAAGACATGAGCCTTTTCACAGACTGTTTTTGTTTTATTTTAGCTTGTTTCTGAATAATTCTCACTAAATTTACATTTGTTTTGTCTTATGTTTCTGAAATCATTCACCAAGTATAAGGATTTGTGTATATTGGATTTTTATTCAGCCATTTTGAACACATGGTAGTTCCAGGTCTTACTAAAGCCACAGTTAGATTGTCTGAAGTTGTTGTTGTGATTCTGATGTGTTTTCAATTGTCTGTTTTAGCTCCAAAGAAGAAAAAAGGTGGAATATTCTCTAGTAAGTAAAACAATGAATGATTTACAAGCACAACATCATTAAACAGTTCTCCATCTATTATGGGTTATTAGAAACTGACAATGACATCATTTGGTCTTACTGTTTATTTAAATGGACTAACCTTAAAATTAGGAACATGTTAAATATATTGTTGAATGGTTTTGTCATTTAAAATGTTAGTAATCTGCAGCAGAAACTGACCATTAGATGGCGCTGTGTTTTCAAACACTGAGTCAGAAATATCCTCTTAGTCAATATGGGCTCCAGCATCTGACAGGCATTGCTAAGCAAAACAACATCCAAGCCCTGAAACTACTGATGAATAAAACTGCAGCAGTTAAAATTTTAATGAAATAAATAAAAAATGTTGTTAATTAAATGATTTTTTGATTGTTGACTGTCTTAAGTGTTTCTTAATGAATGTCGGTCAAATTTCAAGTTTTATTTTCAGAATTTCAGAAACAGAGAATCGAGTGAAAATACTACAATTCCTTAATGGATGATACATTTATGGAGTACATTTATAAATTCACCAGCCTTCAAAGAAAGTGGAAAATATCCTGAGAAAGATTGGCTAATTTCAAGAAAAATTAAAAGCTTCATTAATGACAATCTGTTTGCAGAACCTCTGTATATTGTTGTTGTGAAAGAGTGATACTGCTGTCAGATTGTCATGATTATATGGCTGGCACTAATTTTCAGGAAAGACGCCTCCTGTTAATCCTCCCACAGTAGACAAAGAAAACTTGTAAAACTGTACTAACTTGTAAAAGTGGAGCTTGTAAAAGCTCTGTACTTTTTACCACATTTTAGAACATGGGAGGGTTAAATGATGCATTATTCAATTACACATGCAGAAACATTTACTTGTACCATAATGATGGACGACGTTCCTCAGTAATGCTAAGTTTCTTTTTTTTCTAGGGATCCATAGTAAAGAGATGTCCTGTAGGAGCAACGCTGCAGAAGCCATTGATTGTAAGTAGTATTTATGAATGCAGTGGATTATTGAAACTCACCTCATGTACCCACTTATCAAGCTCTTTTCACTTCACAGCTGATGATGATTTAGATTCAGAAAGGTCAGCCCCCAAACCTGTGCAGCCCCATAAAGACCCTCTGCTGCAGCTGGTGTCCCTGCAGAAAGCGTCTGGCAGCTGGATGCTTGATGAAGATCTGGCTGCTGTGCTGGGAAAGACCAAAGAGGAGGTGGAAAAGGCAAAACCAGAATTGGTGGGTTGTAGTCTGAAATAATAAAAAATAATAATAAAATTGTATAATTTAAATATTAAACAGGGGGTTTTGTATAATAATAATAATAATAATAATAATAATAATAATAATAATAATAATTAATAACAAAAATTAACACTGAAGGTTGCAAAGAGGGGAGTTTAACTAGAAGCAGGGTTAACACCGACTTCCAGTCCATCTGTCCAATTAGCCTAACATGCATATTTTCACACTGAAATCCATAGAACACAGAGAGAACACACATATACTTAGGGAGAACATGAAGGAGCCTCACAGAAAGGCCCTTTAGTGAATTTAAACCCAGAACTAAGACCACACACATACTTAGGAACAGATACTTAGTAACTGCTGATCTCCAAGTAGTCAGTGAGATACTTCCTAGTGCCGCCTCAGTGAAGGAAAGCTACTGTATAACATTTCTCCTTTTCGTTGTCCTGTTTCATCTCTCTGTGTTTCATTAGGTCAACAATGAAGTGTGGGCCTCCATTCTGGCTCTGATTTGGCTTCATGCTTTTAAGATGGATGCAAAGGAGGAGTGGGAGCTTCTGTCTATGAAGGCTGCATCATGGATTAAAGCTCAGAACGGTAACATACATAATCACCAGGGAACTCCTGTTTTTAAGTGTGTATTAAAACAGATGTTAAAACTGGATGCGAAAATAACATTGGTGAATCTTTTCTTTCCTTCAGCTCCATGTGTGTCAGAGTGTGTTGAAGCTGGAAATAAACTGTTGGGTTGCAGCGTGAAGAAAGAAGCTCTGAGCCTCTGAGGTTTTCCATGAACAGCCTTCAGCTTTACTATGGAAACTATGCTGCATTTGTTGAGGATGTAATAGTTCATTGCTGTTCTTTCTGTGTTTAGTTATAATGTTCAGCCTTTCTGTGCTTTAAGCAGTTTTAAAAAGCAAAGACACCAAAGATGTGTAAATATTAGTTAAATGGTGATTTTGTAACTAACTCACAAGCTGGTTTTCTGGACCAGTTGCAGTCAGNGTATTGGCAAGACATATCACAGTGTTGTTGAAATGAGGTAGTATTTTGAAAATGTCAAGGATCTCTGACACTGAAATATAAAATATTCATCCAGTCATAGTTGTTATATAACTGTTTCTTAAGAGGCAGAGTACAATATGGACAAGTTGGTGGGACATAATGCGGCAACACAGACGCTCATAGCCAAGGGTAATTTAAAGACACCAGTCAACCTAAATGTAAACTTTTTTACTGTGGAAGGAAGAAATACCAGGAAAAAACTCACCTTGTTGCTGCAAGGTGAAATTACAAACAACTGTGCTGCTATTTTTGTAGCTCCTAATTTGACGTAATAAACATGTTATTTCTATTTTCCCTTTCTATAAAACTGTATATTTTTTTTAGATTTAAGGTAACATGTGGACATGTTATTTTATCTTGGAATCAAAAGCAAAGCAAGAGGACATATTGAGAGGTCACCTCGGTACTCAAGTTTAAAATACACAAAGGATCAGATTAGTGATATTAACAGAAACTGAATTTGATTTAATTTTAAGAAATGTGGAAACATTATCTTCCTTCACCTGCTACCATAAATGTTGCTGACTGAATTGTTGATGAATAGTAAACAAAGGTAAAAAAGATTGACATTCCTCCTCAATGAATGAAAAAGTAGTTTATTTTACCTTTGGGAGATAAGAAAAGTAAAGGAGCATGATAAGAGGAAAAGGTTGAAACTGAGAAAGGAGGCAGTTTGTGTTCATAGAAAACATTTGATCTCCTTCAAATGTTAGATGTTGGATGTTTCTCCTTCCTGTCTCAGATTAACAGTCCACAGGCTGGCTGCTCGCACTGTGATTCGCTCGCTGGAGTCAGAGGAGAGGACACGAAGAGGACAGCAGGATGAAGAAGTGAAGAAGAAGGTGGTGGAGCTCAGCGTCCAATCAGGAGTAAGCAGCTGTTTCACTGCCTTCATTGCTGTCAACAAAGACAGCGGCAAGGCAGTTCAAGGACCGCTGGTGCGCAGAAATGTCCCGACAGGTGAGTGATTTATTTTATTTATTTTTTCAGTCAGTGGATTGACATTTGTTCATATGTAATTTATATGAAGATGTAAGCTATTGATAATATTAACACCTATGGTCTCTCTTGAAATGTCTTTGTTTTCTCCGATTTTCTGCTTCTGATGGGCTGGCAGCTTTTCTACCTCAAAGTAAGTAAAGCATCAAAGAAATCAAAAATGCTAAGGAGTTTGTTGAGCACTCTGAAGTAAATATATATATATCTATATCTATATATATATAGATATAGATATATATATATATATATATATATATATATATATATGGTTTATAATCAACCATAGAAAGGTTGATTATTACACCTTTTTTCAATCATATATAGTACTTTTTGATTTCTATCTTTTTTTTATGTTATTTTTATCCTATTTTAATTACTTTTTACATGGACGTGTGCCTTTAATAAAGGTGATGATGTTGATTATCTTTTTTTCCCCAGATTGGCAACTTTTGTTAATTTAATATCACCTGTTTTTTTTTTTTTTGTTTGTTTTTTTTTACTCCTTTTCTGTTTTAGTGATGGCTAAGTGTTCAGCTCGACGAAAATCACTTCGTAAGTAAATGCTTCAAAACAAAGTAAAACTACAATAAATAACACAAGATATTTCTGTCCTATAACTTATTAATTATATGGTTGGTGATGTTAATGGTATGCTCTTACTTATTAAGGATGAATAGTTTTGTTTTATTGTGGTTTAATTCTTTAAGATATTTTGGAAGAGCTCATTCAATGTATATTTTACCCTGTATTTTTTTCTCCTTTTCTGTTTTTGTTATGATTGTTCCTTATCCACGTCCACCAGGCTGTAGTAAGTAAAACTACAAAATTAATTACATTGCCCAAAAAAACCCTCAATAACAAATTATCATTCTCCTACTGCTTCCTGTTGTCTTCTTTTCTTTTCTGCCAGTAGTAACAGACACCTGTTGATTATGTGACTGGTGTGACGCAAAAAAGTTTTTCTTTCTATTTCAATGCGACTACAAAACTCATTGTCGAAAAATGTTTTATTTTCTCCAAATTGATGTTTCCATGAAGTAAATTTATCTCCGTAATTTCAGTTGGTGCAGTTCTATGCTTGTGAGAAGAGATTCGCCAATATAGATTTAGGAAGATTTATATCTTATCTGTTGAAAATAAATCACATTGTAACATTTGTCAGTATAAAACCCGTTCTTTCCTAAATTAATGCTATATTATCTTTCTGCTCTCTGGTTAGGTTCAGACACGATATTATGTATGAAATTGTGTGAAATAGAAAGACAATTTTATAAAGTACTTTATGTGTATGACATACCATTTCTATGCATAATCTAAATGTGGTCATACGTTTATAGAAACTATGGTTGCATTTTTAAAATATTAGGTCTTTGAAAAATTTAATTTTATGATTATTGGCAGTTTCTGATTGATAGTTTGTCACTTAATGTGCTTAGATGTCAGACAGCATGCACCCCTACTGATTTAAATTCAACTGGACAGTCTAAGTATCTGATCTAAAGGTCAAATGAAATCAGATCAGTTTAATGATTCAGATGTAAACACATCCATCATCTACAGAACACATTAAGACATGAGCCTTTTCACAGACTGTTTTTGTTTTATTTTAGCTTGTTTCTGAATAATTCTCACTAAATTTACATTTGTTTTGTCTTATGTTTCTGAAATCATTCACCAAGTATAAGGATTTGTGTATATTGGATTTTTGTTCAGCCATTTTGGACACATGGTAGTTCCAGGTCTTACTAAAGCCACAGTTAGATTGTCTGAAGTTGTTGTTGTGATTCTGATGTGTTTTCAATTGTCTGTTTTAGCTCCAAAGAAGAAAAAAGGTGGAATATTCTCTAGTAAGTAAAACAATGAATGATTTACAAGCACAACATCATTAAACAGTTCTCCATCTATTATTGGTTATGAGAAACTGACAATGACATCATTTGGTCTTACTGTTTATTTAAATGGACTAACCTTAAAATTAGGAACATGTTAAATATATTGTTGAATGGTTTTGTCATTTAAAATGTTAGTAATCTGCAGCAGAAACTGACCATTAGATGGCGCTGTGTTTTCAAAGACTGAGTCAGAAATATCCTCTTAGTCAATTTGGGCTCCAGCATCTGACAGGCATTGCTAAGCAAAACAACATCCAAGCCCTGAAACTACTGATGAATAAAACTGCAGCAGTTAAAATTTTAATGAAATAAATAAAAAATGTTGTTAATTAAATGATTTTTTGATTGTTGACTGTCTTAAGTGTTTCTTAATGAATGTCGGTCAAATTTCAAGTTTTATTTTCAGAATTTCAGAAGCAGAGAATCAAGTGAAGATACTACAATTCTTTAATGGATGATAAATTTCTGGAGTACATTTATAAATTCACCAGCCTTCAAAGAAAGTGGCAAATATCCTGTGAAAGATTGGCTAATTTCAAGAAAAATTAAAAGCTTCATTAATGACAATCTGTTTGCAGAACCTCTGTATATTGTTGTTGTGAAAGAGTGATACTGCTGTCAGATTGTCATGATTATATGGCTGGCACTAATTTTCAGGAAAGACGCCTCCTGTTAATCCTCCCACAGTAGACAAAGAAAACTTGTAAAACTGTACTAACTTGTAAAAGTGGAGCTTGTAAAAGCTCTGTACTTTTTACCACATTTTAGAACATGGGAGGGTTAAATGATGCATTATTCAATTACACATGCAGAAACATTTACTTGTACCATAATGATGGACGACGTTCCTCAGTAATGCTAAGTTTCTTTTTATTCTAGACATCTTTAGAAAGGATATCTCTCGTAGGAGCAAAGCTGCAGAAGCCATTTATTGTAAGTAGTATTTATGAATGCAGTGGATTATTGAAACTCACCTCATGTACCCACTTATCAAGCTCTTTTCACTTCACATGTGATGGTGATTTAGATTCAGAAAGGTCAGCCCCCAAATGTGTGCAGCCCCATAAAGACCCTCTGCTGCAGCTGGTGTCCCTGCAGAAAGCGTCTGGCAGCTGGATGCTTGATGAAGATCTGGCTGCTGTGCTGGGAAAGACCAAAGAGGAGGTGGAAAAGGCAAAACCAGAGTTGGTGGGTTGTAGTCTAAAATAATAACAATAATAAAAAATCTTATAATGTAAATATTAAATAGGAGTTTTTGTATAATAATAATTAATAACAAAAATTAACATTGAAGGTTGCAAAGAGGGGAGTTTAACTAGAAGCAGGTTTAACACCGACTTCCAGTCCATCTGTCCAATTAGCCTAACATGCATATTTTCACACTGAAATCCATAGAACACAGAGAGAACACACATATACTTAGGGAGAACATGAAGGAGCCTCACAGAAAGGCCCCTTAGTGAATTTAAACCCAGAACTAAGACCACATACATACCGTATTTTCTGCACTATATAAGGCGCACCTAAAAACCTTCAATTTCCTCAAAAGCCGACAGTGCGCCTTATAATCCGGTGCGCCGGACCAATATTGAGCCACAACAGGTCTAGCAACTACAGTAAGCAGCCGCTGACTTCATTTTCGCCGGTAGAAGAAGAAGCCCGTGGTGCATGCTGGGATAGTTGTCAGGACTCTGGTTTGTTAATAAAGTTTGACTGACGCATCTACCTACAGACCATCTATAATCAGGTCATCTGCAGGTCCCACGCCCCGGGCCAGTCGCGGAAAGCATTCTTCACCGACAGGAGTTGGACTGTTTTGTTGACATTTTTTATGTGAACAAAGTGGCTTTAGACATTCTTCGGGGGGTGCTTCAACTACGGTTACCAAGGGACCAGCCCCTATACATATAAAGCCGGGGGTGCGGGGAAGAGAGACAGTGACTGCGGCGGCAGCGTGTCAATTGGTCTGTGTTACCCAGAAAGCAGTTGGGCACAATATCGCAACAACAACACCGTGAGTGCAACAATGACTGGGGCAGCCTACTATATAAAGTACTCGGGGACCATTTCTTTATTATTATACATCCACATTTGTAGCGTACGGAACAAATAGCTAACTGTAGCTTCTATTCTATATGTCTATTCTATGCGCCTTATATATAAAAGAAGTTTTAAAATAGGCCATTCATTGAAGGTGCACCTTAGTGCGGAAAATACGGTACTTAGTAACTGCTGCTCTCCAAGTAGTCAGTGAGATACTTCCTAGTGCTGCCTCAGTGAAGGAAAGCAGCTGTATAACATCTATTCGTTGTCCTGTTTCATCTCTCTGTGTTTCATTAGGTCAACAATGAAGTGTGGGCCTCCATTCTGGCTCTGATTTGGCTTCATGCTTTTAAGATGGATGCAAAGGAGGAGTGGGAGCTTCTGTCTATGAAGGCTGCATCATGGATTAAAGCTCAGAACGGTAACATACATAATCACCAGGGAACTCCTGTTTTTAAGTGTGTATTAAAACAGAAGTTAAACTGGATGCAAAACTAACATCGGTGAATTTTTTCTTTCCTTCAGCTCCATGTGTGTCGGAGTGTGTTGAAGCTGGAAATAAACTGTTGGGTTGCAGCGTGAAGAAAGAAGCTCTGAGCCTCTGAGGTTTTCCATGATCAGCCTTCAGCTTTACTATGGAAACTATGCTCCATTTGTTGAGGATGTAATAGTTCATTGCTGTTCTTTCTGTGTTTAGTTATAATGTTCAGCCTTTCTATGCTTTAAGCAGTTTTAAAAAGCAAAGACACCAAAGATGTGTAAATATTAGTTAAATGGTGATTTTGTAACTAACTCACAAGCTGGTTTTCTGGACCAGTTGCAGTCAGGTTTATTTGTAATGTACATCTTGTCAAATAAAGCACTGTACTTTTGAATTATGAGTAACAAGTTGTCCAAATAGATTTTTGGCTTTAAATCTGTGTTCTTCATTCAGTGAAGTAAGTCCAGGTTGGCAGCAGAGCCAGAATGGGTACTCAGGAACTTTTAAAATATTCTAACAATATTTCAAAAATATTGTTAGAACATTGCAATAAAATCACTCCCAGAGAGTACATTTTTTCTAAAACCTAGTTACCATCAAACTCTGACATAATCCTATTAGAATGACAGTAAAAGTGATGGAATTTGAGAGGAAGGTTTGTTGAAACCTTGATGATTTGTTGTCTTTTTAGTCAAACTTTTAACAATAGAAACATGAATCATTTGATGAGGCAATTTCACGCAGTTGAAAATAAACCATTGATTCTTTTATTAATAATTTAAACATGAAGCCAACTCTGAAAGTCATTCTAATATCCACAAACTTCACATTAAAAGAATGTTCAAAACTCTCAAAATGAGTATCGCAACCCCCACCCCCCCCAAAAAAAACTATTCAAATCATACTTTTAGCTGGGAAACTAAATTTTGGGATACATTTACTGTTTAACTTCGATTGCTTTTGTTTAGGTAGGAAAAAACAGAAAGACGGAATCCTGTAAATACATTTTAGTAGCGCCACCTAGTGGTAAGTTTCTTTACCCATCAAGTTGTATCCCACTCGTCTTTCAGTGATGAAAGAAAATTCTGCTGAAACCTAAAAGTCCAAGACTTGTTTTTAATTTAATCTTTTTATTATTATTAAGTTAGTATCTACAGACTTTATGCACATTAAAGGCATAGGTACACTTTTTAAATCTAATGTAAATCTGACCTCAGTGTGCTACTGTCCATGGTGCTGAAAAGTCAAATTTACATTGTTCTTGGCTGACAAAATTACTGAAAAAATAAATGTTTTTAGTATTGTATATACACTGGAGACGACACTTTCAATGGTATTGATTGTCTTTTAGTGACTGGTGACATTTGTCAATGTTCAAAATTGGTTTATCCTCCTCTGTGATACATGCATAAATTCAAACANGAAGATTTACATCTTATCTGTTGAAAATAAATCACATTGTCTCTGGACTTAAACCGCAATGTAGAATAATATTTTAAGGATGAAACTATGATGAGATTTTCTCAAACTAGAATTTTCAATTTGTTTGAAATGAAATTTGCTTAATTTTATAAACTTAAACTTTTTAATTTAAGAGAATTTGGGGCCTAACCTAAAAATCTCAGCAACTTTAATTTCCTGATTGATTAAATGTCAGTAAAATCCTCTCTTGTCTTTGAAATGGTGGCTTGCAAACATATTTATACTCACATTTTGTCACATTACAACCACAAACAGAAATATTTTTATTGTAATTTAATATGAAAATTGGACACAAAGTAGTTATAGAATTGTGAAGTGGAATGGGTATGAATACTTTTGCAAACCACTGTATGTAAAACCAGTTTTAAAAAAATGTGTTTTTGATAAATGAGTTCACTAAAACAAAACAAGGTACATGCAGAGAAGAAGCTCAGTGACAGTTTATCAGCATAAAATTATTTGATTTTTTGTCTTGAGACAGGTATGGTCCCAAAATAATTAACTAAATGTAAGGATGGAAATGTAACAAAGAATTAGTCCAGCATTTTAAAGATTAACAAACAACTATTATTTATTTTAACAACACCTCTGGTACTTGTTTTTTTTTTTTTTTTTGTTTGTTTTTTCTTCCCCTCTTTTCTTTTGTTAGTGGTGTGTTTTGGTTCAGCTCCACAAGTTGATTGCAAGTAAAACAAACAAAGAAAAAAGTCATTTGACTGCTGCAAAAGAATATGTTTGGTTAAATAAAGACATGTCTGAATATGTGTGTTGTTTTTTTTAGTTTGTAGATGTACGAGGGCTGTTTACATAATTTTTGTCAGGGTGACATAACATCTATGCTCTCTTTGTTTTTTCTTTTCTCTTTTTTAGTCAAGAGATCAGCTTCACTATGTAAGTAAAGCCCAAAACAAATGATCACTGCAATTTCTTGGAGTACTCTGAACCAATATCAGATATTCTAGTTGTAAAGCTTATTGATTAAATGAATGGTGATAGTATGATATTGCGAAATTGCCTATAAAGAATGAATAATTTTATTTTTCAGATATTTTTGCTCTTTATTCGGGTTTAATTTTCACTGTAAGATATTTATCGAAATAGATTGCCCCCCTCTGGCTCCGCGACTGATGACAGGGGGGGCACTGCCCCCTCCGCCCCCCCCGCCCCTTCTTGGAGCTGTGCCCCCTCCGCCCCTTCGTAGGGCACTGCCCCATCCGCCCCCCCCGCCCCTTCGTGGGGCTGTGCCACTGTTTAGGTCAGCCAGGTCATCCCTAGGGATCCATAGTAAAGAGATGTCCCGGAGGAGCAACGCTGCAGAAGCAATTGATTGTAAGTAGTATTTATGAATGCAGTGGATTATTGAAACTCACCTCATGTACCCACTTATCAAGCTCTTTTCACTTCACAGCTGATGATGATTTAGATTCAGAAAGGTCAGCCCCCAAACCTGTGCAGCCCCATAAAGACCCTCTGCTGCAGCTGGTGTCCCTGCAGAAAGCGTCTGGCAGCTGGATGCTTGATGAAGATCTGGCTGCTGTGCTGGGAAAGACCAAAGAGGAGGTGGAAAAGGCAAAACCAGAATTGGTGGGTTGTAGTCTGAAATAATAAAAAATAATAATAAAATTGTATAATTTAAATATTAAACAGGGGGTTTTGTATTATAATAATAATAATAATAATAATAATAATAATAATAATAATAATAATTAATAACAAAAATTAACACTGAAGGTTGCAAAGAGGGGAGTTTAACTAGAAGCAGGGTTAACACCGACTTCCAGTCCATCTGTCCAATTAGCCTAACATGCATATTTTCACACTGAAATCCATAGAACACAGAGAGAACACACATATACTTAGGGAGAACATGAAGGAGCCTCACAGAAAGGCCCTTTAGTGAATTTAAACCCAGAACTAAGACCACACACATACTTAGGAACAGATACTTAGTAACTGCTGATCTCCAAGTAGTCAGTGAGATACTTCCTAGTGCCGCCTCAGTGAAGGAAAGCTACTGTATAACATTTCTCCTTTTCGTTGTCCTGTTTCATCTCTCTGTGTTTCATTAGGTCAACAATGAAGTGTGGGCCTCCATTCTGGTTCTGATTTGGCTTCATGCTTTTAAGATGGACGCAAAGGAGGAGTGGGAGCTTCTGTCTATGAAGGCTGCATCATGGATTAAAGCTCAGAACGGTAACATACATAATCACCAGGGAACTCCTGTTTTTAAGTGTGTATTAAAACTGGATGCAAAAATAACATTGATGAATCTTTTCTTTCCTTCAGCTCCATGTGTGTCAGAGTGTGTTGAAGCTGGAAATAAACTGTTGGGCTGCAGTGTGAAGAAAGAAGCTCTGAGCCTCTGAGGTTTTCCATGAACAGCCTTCAGCTTTACTATGGAAGCACCTGAGTGCAGGAAATAAAACACTGAAGTTACTAATGACCAAGAAACAGATGTACTGTTCAACATTTAATCATGTGTCTGCCAGTGTGCCTTGTGATATTTGCACCATATGAATAAAAAGAAGCTAAGGATCATTGAAATACTTTGTTTTTTATTTACTACAATCAATACATCTGCATTTTAACCAGTTTTATTGAAATCATATACATATCCATCCATTTTCTTTACGCCCTTGTCCCTCAGTGGGGTCAGGAGGGTTGCTGGTGCATATCTCCAGCTGATGTTCTGGGCGAGAGGTGGGGTTCACCCTGGACAGGTTGCCAGTGTGTTGCAGGGCAACACAGAGACACACAACCATGCACACACACATGCATGGTTGTGTGTCAATTTGGAGAGGCCAATTAACCTGACAGTCATGTTTTTGGGCTGTGGGAGGAGAAAACCCACACATGCACAGGGAGAACATCCAAACTCCATGCAGAAAGACTGGGGCCAGGAATTGAACCCAGAACCTTCTTGCTGCAAGACAACAGCTCTACCAACTGCACCACTGTGCAGCCTTATATCCACCATTCTGTTTTAATTAGACTGGTGTCGACCATTTTCTCACATTTCTTTGACATAACCCTTTAAACTATATTTAACTCATTATCCAACCAAACATTGTGGTATAGATATGAAAAGCTGTTTGGGACTCATTCTGTTCTCTACTTTATATGTTCCTATAAGAAACATTCCTGTAACTTCATACTGTAAGTCAGTTGTGCTCCAATAAATATGAAATACACCAATCATAGAAAAATTGACTGGAAATAATAAATACATGGTTTATAAAAAAAAAAAAATGAAGCAGCTAAGTAACATGATCTCCTTGGTTTTAGGCAGGTTGATCAGGAGGTGGTTCTGTTGGCACCAGTCCATAACATGCCGAGTCACTGTGTGTGATACGTTTCACACGTATCTGAAGAATAAGCAGCTCATGTGGATCACACGCACAGAAACACTCGATTTTGTTTGCACACATTTCCATCACCGTTTCACTGCTGAACTGAACCCACGTCTGAGGGTTTATTACTGAGCATCAATACTTTATTAAATTGCTTACAGAACAGAATCAGCTGGCTGGCATCTTCACTGCTTCAATGTTTGTTTAAAGCTTAATAACTTTACACCATGTCGAGCAGGAAAATGAAAGTGAAGTCTGTATCTGCTGTTTTTGACAATAGGGCTGAGGGGTTTAACTGCTTAAAAATGTAGTCGTGTCCTTCAACTACCGTTTATTTCAGCGTTTTCCTGTCTTTTACAGATTTCATAAAACCATTCAAGTTTTATGCTCAGACCTCAGAAAGAAAAAAACACTAGCTCTGAGGGTTCCCGGTGTACTGGTCCTCCCAGACCTTAAGACATTAAGACATGCTCAGATTGAATTACTTCTTTCTTGCATCCTCCTTTTTGCTTTTACTATGTGGCACTTTCACAGAGAAAGCGCCAAAAGTTTCTCCTTTGATCGGCCAGCACTGCTTTTTACATCTGAGGTGTAGGAGGTAAATACACTTATTTCTTATTTGGATGGTTAGCCCGCACGTCACCAGGATAGCTTTCTCTCATAGCAGTATGGACGTGCATTGCAAATTAGACAAGGGTATAAATGTTGCTGTGCTTGGTATCATGTATGGTAAACGCTTATATCCATTTAAATAAGCAAAAAGCAGAGGCTGGTATCCACCTGCATGCTTTGTGCATAGTTTTTCCACATGGGGAGTGGTATGTGTGATGGGGCAATTCCTGTGTGTGTGGCAGGTGGGGTTGGAGTCAGTCTTGTCAGGCAAAATTACAAAAATGTGGAACACTGAGAGATTGGCTTTTAAATCCACAAGTGTCATCTTAGGTCAGACACCAAACACTCCAAAAAATTTAAAAGGGCCGGTTTAGCGCCACATACATCTGTGAGTGTGTCTGCTTAGGACTCAAGAAAATAAGAACAAAGGGGAAGAAAATTAATGGCATTTTTTTTATTTTTATTAATTTATTCCTCATTTATTACATGAAGATATTGTTTCAGTAAAACTGGTTAAAATCCATATGCTGAAAGTTAAGCATAAAGCTGCGCTCCATGGCTTCTTTGTTATGCAAAGAGTGCAAATATCAAAAGGCACACTGGCAGATACATGGATAAATTTTGCAAAAAGAAAATAAAGTCCTAAGCTTGTTCTTGTTAATCAACAACTTCAGTGTCTTCCTTCCGACACTGAGGTGCTTCCATAGTTAAGCTGAAGCCTGTCGATAATCCTGAGAGACCCAGAGCTTCTTTCTTCACGCCGCAACCCAACAGTGCATTTCCAGCTTCAACACACTCTGACACACATGGAGCTGAAGGAAAGAAAAGATTCACAAATATTATTTTTTGCATCTAGTTATACCTTCTGTTTTAAACACACCATGGTGAACGTAACAGTTCCCTGCTGATTACGTATGTTACCGTTCTGAGCTTTAATCCATGATGCAGCCTTCATAGACAGAAGCTCCCACTCTTCCTTTGCATCCATCTTAAAAGCATGAAGCCAAATCAGAGCCAGAATGGAGGCCCACACTTCATTGTTGACCTAATGAAACAGAGACGAAACAGAAAACAGGATTATGCCATGCTGGCATGATATTGGATTGCAAGTTCTTTCAGGTATTGTATTAAAGCTGCATTATGTAACCTTTTTAGGAAACAAAAAAAAAAAGGAAGTTTTTTTTACATATTTGTTAAAACTGTCAATGCCATGTCAGTATGGGATGAGATAGATAATTTGTCAACGAAATAAAAATCAAGCTCCTTCCAATGCAACTACTGCAACCTGCAGAAGTGCACTGCTCCTGTTCGAAATCAGAGCCAGGAGGAAGATATTAGTGCTGTGGATCATACCCGCCGCTCAAGTGGGTAGATGTGAGCAGCGAGTACACAGCGTTGATCGACAGTGCCAATATCTTTCTCCTGTCCCCGTTTGGTTGTTTTTGACCCAAAGCGGTGCAAAGCAATGGGAGGAGGCAGACATTCACAGATTATCTGTCTCACACTATGACATAGTAGCAATCATAGCCAATATGTAAAAACATTTAATACAAATTAAATTCTGCAGCTTTAAATCTCATCACTGTCACTTGTAAACTTTAATATTCCTTCTTTGTTATTACTGTACAAGAAAATAATGATACGTATGTTACTCTGTATTTTGCTGACCATTTTCGGTTTTAAATCTCATGTCATGGTGTGTGTTAAAGAGTTTAGTTTCATATGCTTGTTTAGTTGATCAACTCTCTCTGTTTACAGCTCAACATTAAAATATGTTGGTCGACTCGGTGGCCTCACAGGAACAAGGTTCTTGGTTCAAATCCCTGGAGACTTTCCGTGTAGAGTTTCTGTGTTCTCCATGAGGATTTTCTCTCTTGATACTCCAACAATGCAAATACATGGATGGTAAGATAAATGGCATCCAAAGTGGTTTTCAGGTATGAGTGTATGACTACATGTCTGTTTTTCCTGTATTTTACCCATTACCTCTGCAAACGATCTTAAACTTCCCTAAATGCAAACAACCATAAATATTAAGCAGATTTTGAAAATTGATGGATAGACTGCTGATTATTTCTCCTGCCAATAGTTTCACTTCCAATTTCCTTCATTTGGCAATGCTTCAAAGATGACGCCTTAAACTTAAGTATTCGTTCAGAACTCACCGGTGGTGGTTTTGCCTTTTCCACTTCCTCGCTGCTCTTTCCCAGCACTGCAGCCAGACTTCCATCAAGCATCCAGCAGCCAGACGCTTTCTGCAGGGACACCAGCTGCAGCAGAGGGTCTTTACTGGGTAGCACAACTTCTGGCTCATTGAATTCTACCCCAAAGTCTTCACTGTCATCATCGCAGTCAGCATAAAGGAAATTAGCTGTGACAAAGAGAAAGCTTAATACAAGTCTAGGGTCTTTGACTGGTGTCTGATAATGAAACTAAAGCTATTTTTATTACAGTTATTCTATAAATCCTATTCACAAGTAATTAGGAAAACAGATGATTGCAATATCATTACAGAGTATTGTGACAATACAAGTTACAACTAACCCACATTTTCAGACACTATTCCTTCTTTTTCTTCATGGCCATGTCTACACCACTGGGTGTTAGTATCTCAGCAACTAAAAGCATATAGTACATCAAAAAGTAGATGCAGTTGACAGTGAAAGTCTACCAAACAGGCCAAATACATTATGGCCTAAAGAAAAAAAAAATCTATGGATTGCACCTAAAAAAAATATATATCCTATGAAATACTGCATCCTTTGTTATTGTGAAAATAAATAGACTCATTATGATTTGAACCTTACTTGTTGCTGACAGCCTAACTTATCTCACATGACTTGTCTCTCCAAAACTCTTAAGCAACAAGTCATGGGGGAAAAAGATGAGTCGTATCCCATTTTCAACTTGAGTAACTTTGCTACATCCCCTGTAGCTCTGGAAGCATCTAGAAGAAGTGTGTGTTTATAAGCCCTCCCCATTTTAATCACAGCCATGCGGAGACTGCACTGGTAACGTTTTACATAACATACGTCTAAATGTCTTGCATCAAAAATCTTTGTATTGGTTTTACAAGATCTCAGTGCTGCATTTGATGTAGATGATTATCAAATCAAATTTTACTTGTATGGCACCTTTCAGCAACAAGGCAGTTCAATGCGCTTCACGTCATACAAAGTCACAGAACAAACACACAGTCAACAACTGAAACATTATATGTTGTGCAGGTCAGATTGTTGATTGTTTCATTGATTGTGTTTCAAAATGTTCTCCAAGTTGCCCCTAGCAACTACAAGTTACAACTAACCTACATATGCTTGCATTTTTATCTGTTCATAGTGTCTGTCTGTGTGGGGTTATGTGATTCACAACACCACACCGTCACCCACTGACCGCTGCAGATGGACGCCAGCCCCATCTATAACTATGCATAGGAAAACTGATGTAAATAATGGATGAATAGATGTAGTTATGAAAGTACACTTACCTGACTTTGGCATAGCTCCACATAAATCAGGAAGAGAATCTGCACATGATGAAGAAAAAAAAAGAGAATTAGAGATAGACATTTAAAATAAAATAAATCAGTATACAAGGAAATTGCCTTGTATGCTTAAGTTCATGACACCAAACCCTAGAAAGTAGGGTCTAAGCAATAAATCAAAGAAGGCGCCTGAGATCTTATTTCAACAAGGTCTATGCCTGAAAGAGGATCAATTATTATTATTATTTTTGTATGTTCTTCAAAAAGTTAAAAACAAGCCTAAAATCTTAAATGTTCAACTCTGAGCATCAAGAATAGACAATATAAGTTTGCCATACTTGCACAATATTTTGTGGTACTTATTGTGGCAACAATACAAGTGATAATAAAAAGTCATTTTGCAACCTCTTTGCTAGACTTTTCTAACCAACTGTATGGCTGTGATAACACATTACTGCAGTCAAAGCCCCACAAACAAATACTGGAATAAAAACATGCCAATTTCTAAGTAGGATTCCTTGAAACATCTCTGTTATATAAATTGTGTTTTATTCAATTGTTAAACTATATACAGTGTTGCATTCCATCTTATTTTTTGAATTTATTGATATTGTCATTGAACCAACAGTGGAGAAAATAGCAAAAATAATCCTGGCAACACAGTCATTTTTGGAGATTTTCAGATATTAATCGTAATTTGATCAATCAAAATTATCATCCCAGTTAAGAAATCTTTCACATCGATAAGTAAGCAAAAGCTGTTCACTGATTTTTCTGTACGGTGTGCTTGTCTGTAGATGTATACAGTTTTACAGTATTATCTGACATAAGCTCATAGAAAAACTGAGCAAACAGTAACAGGTTATGAAACATTTGGTTGGTGAACTTTGACTTGATCTTTACAAAAAAAAAAAGCTACACTAAAAATAATCTATAAAGTCTACAACTTGATCATTCTTTTCTCATCTCAGTGTTAATTTATACAAGCTTACTTCGGTAATAACTTTTAGTTATCATTGATTGTAAAAGGTATCCAAGTATATAGCGACCATGTTTTTCAGTTGTAGTTTCAATGATTGATTGTTGATGAATCAGCTCCTTTTACTTACCCATATCAGTCATAAGCATCCGAGCTAGATCAGGATAAATAAAAAAGGAGTGAGATTGTGACATTTCATTCTAACAATTTCTTTCAGTCTAGGGTATTGAGGCCTTAATTTTATCTTTACCAAAACGATATGACTAAATGTAAACTAAAAATAACCTTTAAAGTTTAAATTTTCACTTTAAACAAATGACTATAAGGGAATCTGAGTGTGCAAGGTAATCTCAGTGTTAAAGTACATAAAGGTTTTTCAGTAAAATCTTTTAATAAATTTGTATCATGTGAACGACGGCACGTAAAATACATGCTACTGATTTGAACAATATAATTAAAGCACATACTGTGGCTGTGCAGCAAATCATTGATTAACTTCTGTTCCATTTGTGCCAAATGTTATTCAAATTTTGTCGTAAATTATTGCTGATGGTAAATGCTGTCCAAGTATATAGGGAAAATGTTAAGTAACGGTGAGTTAAGAGTTTTTACTTACACATAGGTGCACACTGAAAACTCATGCCTACATGGAGACACAGAGAGACATAAAAAAATAGAGTCCTAAGATTGAGACATTTCATTCCAATAATTTTATTTTTATTTTGTTGAACATGTCACTGAATACTATTTAGACACCTTCAGGATACAGTCAGAATATGCCGAGATTGAATCTCTAATGAAAAATGTAAAATTCACTTTACCTGCTTTAATCAACAGGCAAAATCAACACTTTTTTCACTTTATGCCATAAAATTCATACAAGTATTTTCAATTATTTATTCATTATTTTTTTTTTACATTAAACATTGCTTGGAATTGATTGAAAGACAAAATTAGTGAACAAAGAATTAGCTGATATATTAATTGTTACAAATATTTTATAATGCTTCTTACCAAAGAAAATAAAACTTAGTGCATAATAATTTCATAACCTGAGGCCTTAATTTTATCTTTACCAAAATTGTTAAGACAAAATGTAAAACAAATGTAGAATAATCTATATACTTAACCAAATATGGTTAAAATGAAAGTACACAAACTTGCTGCAGTATAATTTTTTAATAAATTAGTATCTCGTAAACAGCAATGAAAAGTACAATACATGCTATTGTGATTGTTTAACTTATCTTCCATTTGTGTGAAAATTTCTCCAAAATTTGTAGCAAATTATTATTGATGATAATTTACTACAATTATAATCAATAATAATTGATGGTAATTATTATTGATTACTTAAAAACACGAAGTAATCGTGTTTTTAAGTTGTAGCAGTTCCTCAGAGTTTTACTTACCAATAGGTGCTGAATAATAACAAGCTGTAGCCATGCTTCCCACTAGACCAGAAGAGATGAACATGTTTTAAAAATAAAAGGACAGAAAGACTATTACATTTTATTCCACAAAATGTTTTCAGAGGGTTGTGTTCTCACTTTTTGAATACACCAATAAATATTCAGACGAAGATTAAATCTGATGCTAAATGTACAGCTGGCCTGGTTTGCTCTTACTAACAACTTTGACAGCTTCAATACAAAAAAACTGCTGAAATTAGTTACAGCTTCTAAATTATTTCAGACTAAAATTCTATTAGTCCGTTACTAAATATATAAGCCACTGGAAACATCCTGGTGTGAATTTGGGATTTTTCCTAACTTGGCTCATGTTTTGTCCTTGTTCATGATGTAGAGAGTAAGATTCAATATAGATTATAAGTTGAATCATTGTAGTGGAAAAAAATAAAATCAGTATTTGAAATCAATAAAATAATTAAAAACATTGGAGAAAATACATGCTTCCCCCCCCGATCAGTTTTTCTAAATGTAACCAGAAACGACCACAAATGTACATAGGAAGATTCAGTCCTAAGTAAAACATTTACATTAAAATTCATTTGAAATTAAGTTAATTTATTCACTTGGAATAGGAAAGAATTTGGTACTGCAGTGTCCAAACACAGTATGTGTTTAATATTATCAAACAAAGCCAAATCTTGTTGATCATAACTCATTTATAAAAACTAGTAAAGAGTGCAAAATATCCAAAGGGGTGAATACTTTTAAAAAACACTGTGTTATGGGAGAAATTCTGCTTCTTCATCTGAATAATCTCAGACTGATCAAACAAGTTTAATGCTATCATATGAGTTCATATTTGCAATCAATAGGAAGTTTACTTACCACTTATACCCTATTCTAACTGGCTAATAATGATTATTTAAAAATAAAAATCACTCACTTCCATAGAAAGGTGTTGGGACATTTCTGTGCACCAGAGGTCCTTCAACGGACTTGCCACTGTCTTTGTGAACAGCTATGAAGGCAGTGAAAGAACTGCTCACTCCTGACTGGACACTGAGCTCCACCACCTTCTTCTTCATTTCTTCATTCTGTCCACTTTGTGTCCTCTCCTCTGACTCCAGGGAGCGAATCACAGTGCGAGCAGCCAGCCTGTGGACTGTTAATCTGCAGGCAGGAAGAAGAAAAATCTAAAGATGGAGTTCAATCTCTTTCAACATAAAGATCAACCCCTCTATCATATGTTTTTTTTGCATGCTTTCTGTAACATCCCCCTTTTTTCCTTTAGGGTACGGTTGGATTTCTGTCAAGATTGATTTTTCATTCATCATTGGAGTGAAACCAACATACATCAAATGTACAAATATAATTTCTCATTTATAAAGCAAAGAGTTGGGATCCTATCTAGACTTACATTTCCTCAGGCACCTTCTTTACTCTTCCAAAAGTATTTTGTAAACTAACCACATGGTCAATTTAGAAGCAGAGAAAGGGAGAAGTGAAGAAATTAAAACCAGCACCGTAGATTAAAAACATCCTCCACTATACAGCTGCACACTGGGTGAATCCTGACTATGAACACGACAAAACATCAGCTTCTTCGGACAACTCCTGATCACACCGAGTTTCCCCACCATAGCAATTCCGATACCCACAGAATTAATCTGCAAACATGATTGTCAGGTTTGACATGCCTGACCAGCAAGGTTTTACTTGACAGTAGCTCTAAAACAATGTTTCCCAACCCTGGTCCTCAAGGCACACTGACCTGCATGTTTTAGATGCCCCCCCTGCTTCAACACACCCCCTTCAGATGACTGCAATTCAGCAAAACCCTGTTAATCAGCCATCAATTGAAATCATGTGTGCTGAAGCAGGGGAACATCTAAAACATGCAGGTCAGTGTGCCCTGAGGACCAGGGTTGGGAAACACTGCTCTAAAAGACTGGACTTAAGCAGTCTGGTTGCCACCCAAATAGGCACCAATGAAATTCAGGCCACAGTTCATGAGAACTGCATCTGAAGTGGAAGCCCTGAAGATGTCCAAGAACCCACGCTGCTCAGAGAGCAGTGGTGGAGAAAGTACTCAAAAAGTGTACTTAAGTAAAAGTACAAATACACAGACAAAAATGTACTCAAGTAANATTTTTATCATGACATTATGGAAAATAATGAACTTTATCACAATATTCTAATTTTATGACCAGCACCTGTAATGTATTGTGCAAGTAGAAAGTGCAATACATGCTACTGATTTGAACGATATGATTAAAGTACACTGTGAATGCTGTGGCTGTGCAGGAAATCTGTGACTCATATTTGTGCTAAATGCCAATCAAGATTACTGGGACACCAATATTGATGGAAAACGTACCCAAGTATATAGTGATGGTATTTTTCAATTTGCAGTGATTACTTGTTGATGGAGCAGTTCCTCATTAAAGTTTTACTTACCCCTATAGTTTGAAACCCATAGATTTGGAGTCCACATGTCTAGACCTGAACCTATATAAAAAGAAAAAGTAGTATTATTGTGATATTTGATAAAAATAACTATTTTCAGACAGTTCTATTTTACTTTGGGGAATACATCACTGAATACCTACTTAAACATCTTTAGGTTTGATTCAAATTATGTCAGAATATAGTCTAATCTCTAAGGCCAAACATTTTCCTAATTTCTGTTCACTAATTAGATTTGGATAGGATAATACTAGATTTTCTTAGTCTTAATTTGCTAAATGGTTGAAATAAAAAAGGAGAAAAAAATAAGTCACTCACATCTAAGGATAGGTGTTGGGACATTTCTGCGCACCAGAGGTCCTTGAACCGACTCGCCGTTGTCCTTGACAGCGATGAAGGCAGTGAAGGAACTGCTCACTCCTGATTGGACGCTGAGCTCCACCACCTTCTTCTTCATTTCTTCATCTTGTTGTCCTCTTTGTGTCCTCTTTTCCGACTCCAGAGAACGAATCATAGTGCGAGCAGCCAGCCTGTGGACTGTTAATCTGGAGACAGGAAGGAGAAACATCTAAAGATGGAGCTGAATTTCTCTCAACATAAACATCAAGCCCACTCTCAGTGACTTTTCCCTATTTGTTTTAGTTTGTTGTTGAATTTGTCTCAAGATTGCTTTCTCATTCTTGATGAGATGAAGAAAAACACCACAGTGCTTGGCCAGAAGCTTGCACTCTTTGCTCTGCTTGGGGAACTCCAGAGTAGTAGATATTGATCTACAAGAATTTGAGTTTTGAACATATTAGTGGTCATTCTTGGCTCCACACACCACTTTTGCTAATTTTCTTTCATTAAAGAGACTTTAAATGTCCCAAAAGCTAGATGATTACATGAGGAATCAGGACATTCATCCCCCCTACAAAATAACCGAAAGGGAAATGGAAATAAGATTTTAATTTCCTGTTACAAAGGACAAAATACTTTAAATGACATTGTTTGTGAGCAAGATGGAAACATTAAAACACTACCTGGTTTTTGTGACAATCATGTGGCAATTGCAATATGGTTATTGATTTAAACCAACAATCTAAGCAGCTTTACCCAGAGTCCTCTGCAGGTTTGAGATTGAAGTGCAGCTGGCTCCGAGAGGGATGACCGTCCAGGCTGTACTTCACTGTCACACTGCAATCTGCTTCCCCTGAACTCTGAGACATAATTTTATTTGGAGGGAAAAATACCTTTGAAATGTTTTAAATATAAGCAATCAAGATGGTTAAGCAGGAAGGAAACAGAGGTGACCCTACCTGTCCTGTAAGCTGAGCATAAATCAGTGACCTCTCACCCTCGAATATTGCTGTAATGGGTGGAGAGAGAACGGTGGCCGACACTCCCTTTGGTAAATCCCAGGAGACAGAAATGTCCTCCACAATGGGCTGCAGTGCAAACCTGAGTGACTGCATCACCTGTGATTCACACAATAGTTGTGAAATGATTTACTTTTACTATAATCACATTCTGATGATTTTTTTTTCACCAACTCATTTTTTCTTTTTACCTTTGGTTGCATCCTGTCAGCCCCTGTGATGAACTGAGCGTGACCTCCGCCCTCTTTGGCCATCCCATAGATGAGAGCAGAGCTGGCTCCTTCTCCAATCCCAAAAGAGAAACACCTACGATACAAGAGTTTGATTTCAAACTCACAATAGCATCAGAACATGAACCAGACTGGGAATCTGTGTGTTTATGGTTTCACCTGTGGGAGCCTGCATTCTTCTTAACAAGATCAGTAACTTCTTTGGTGTTTCCCACCTCTCCGTCAGTGAAGACAAACAACTGAGGGAGGAGAAAACACCAAAAACGTCAGAACCAAACAGGAGCTGAAAGTCTTCAGGATCATCTGTTTGAGAGGAGTCTATCTTTGATACTTTAGTAACAGAAATTACTAAAGTGACAATTATGAGCTTTAAAGAAAACCAATTAATTCCATGACAAGGTGGAGCACAAAGAGTTATTGTGGTGGAAAACTGCAGTATTTTCATAAAATTTGAAATAATAACTCTGACTAGTGGCTCTTCTAGATCAGTGGTTCTTAACCTGGATTCGATCGAACCAGGGGTTCGATGAGTCGGTCTCAGGGGTTCGGTGGAGCCTCTGCCGCGTAAAGACTTGTGTAAAGTTGTGATGCCGTCCCGCTTTGCCGCCTCCACTTGCTGCAGAGGATCACGTTACATTGCTTAGCCAATCAGAGCTGCGGAGGAGCACTGATTGAAGGAGTTCCACTCTCAGCATGGATTTGAACGTTTTTACCAGCTTAGCTTTCGGTGTACTTCTAAATCTGTTCCTTAGTCGCATGTTTTTGGGGTTGCTACTGCCTCTACCGGCGTGGGGGTGGTAACACAACTAATATAATTACTAAATCAGAATAGGCCTACCTCAAATTATTTTTGTGTGTCGGGGTGGTGGGGTGGGTAGAGATCATAACCCACTACAGAAGGGTTCGGTGAAAGCGCATATGAAACTGGGGGGTTCGGTACCTCAAAAACGGTTAAGAACCACTGTTCTAGATAAACCTCCAATATCAGTGTGTAAATCTGACCTGCCGAGGATGTTTGGGAATGCAGGCTTGGCTGTAAATGTGTTTGAGAGGCTGAAGAATGTCTGTTCCTCCAAGAGTAGCCGCCATCCTGTTAACCTTCTTAAGAGCCTCCTCCATGGTCTTCTCACTGTACTCCACACTCGTACTGTAAAAATATAGGGAACATGTTAATGAAAACAATTTCAATAAATATCAAAAGCCACAAAACATGTAACTGTTTCTTGAAATGATACCCAAATCACCAGTTTTACATGAAATCTGCTGTGGACATAGGTAGTAAAAAAATCTAATGGAATTCTGTTTAGGGGTCAGATGTCACTCACAGGAAGACGTGCTCAAAGGTGGATCCAAAACTGTAAATATTGAAGTAGCAGCCCATTGGTAAACTCTTCAACAGGAGCAGCAGAGTGTCCTAAAGAAAGACAGGAAGTAAACAAGATTATTTGAGAGATGAAAGTGGTTTCACATAAAGTTCAGATTTCTTTTTATTACATAAAAATCTTGTAAAAATTCTTAAACAATTAATGTCTTATCCAGACCATTCAAATCCCATCAAATTAGACTTTGACAATGTTAAAGTAGCGGAAATCTGTCTCTTATAGGATGAACTCCTACCACCTTCCCCACATAATAATGTCAAACATTGTCTCAAAACATGGATAAATACCCGTGCGCTGCTAATGCGAGTTCCTGGTGTGCTTCTGTTCATAGGACAATCCATACTTCCTGATCGATCCATTAAGAACACAATCTCTCCACGGGATGATATCACTGATTGGGGGAACTCAGGGTACAGGCTAATCATCACCGCTGGATCACCCATCAGAGAGCCTGGAACACAGGAGTAGGTATGAGAAAAGAAAACCAACAAATTTTCTGACATTCTAGCATTTAATATTCAGTAACGCCTAAACTAATCTGTTCTCACCAGGTTTGGCAGAGGCCTGTCCTGCCTCCACCACAGCAGAGGGCTGGTGGGCGTCTTTGTAATAAATCAGTAGCTCAACGTCTCTGTCAAACTTGTGTCCTGCACCCAATTTAACCTACAGTTGAAAACAAGAAACAAGAAAACTGAAGTGATTTATCTTGTTTGTAATAACTACATCCAGCAGTAACATCAGCTCTCTACCCACCGTGGCCTGAGTTTGATCAGCGTTGAGGTACTGAAGAGGCTCCAGAGAACAACTGGACTCTATTTTAGAGATTGGACGAGGAGAGGAGACCTGGGCAGAAAAGGACAGACTGTAGGGCACCAGAGAGGCTGGAACTGAGGTCACCTGGACACTGGGACCTTCACTACCTGGAAACAACATGAGAGAAAAATGGGAGNATCTTAGAGCTGTGGACGTGATGCTTAATACATTAGGAATGTATTAAGCTTAAAGAAAGGTTTCTTTAAGCTTTCCTTCCAAGTGACACTAAAAGTTGGACTAAGTCCCCACCGTCTGTGAAAGCGAAGCGCTGCTGATTTTACATGTCGCCATATCTTATGGTTTATGCAGCACTATTATATTACTGACGATCAGACAGACATCTTCTCCCGCTCAGAGGAAACCACTGCGTATATCTTTGAGCTCCGCGTGCGAGTAAAGGTGGAGGCGATGGGTGACAACAGACACTAAGTCAGTTATTGCTCGGATTTTACGGCGCCACCTTAAAACCCTGAACTTCACATTTTAACGGAAAAAAAGAGCAACGTGACTTGGATGTAACGAGTAACGCGAAAGTTTTGTAGAAATGTAGTGAAGTAGAAAGTACAGGTACTTACAGTAAAATGTAGTGGAGTAAAAGTAGAAAGTACCCATTATTAAATCTACTTAAGTAAAGTACAGATACATGGAAAATGTACTTAAGTACAGTAACAAAGTATTTATACTTCATTACTTCCCACCACTGTCAGAGAGAACATTCAAACTCCATGCAGAAGGATCCCAGGATTGTCTTGCTGTGGTGCAACTGCACCATTGTGCAGCCCCTCTGCTAATAATATCCAGTTGACAATTCTTGACCCATAAACCTTTGGCTGGAAATTTTCTAAAATGTCCTAAAATCTTGTTGATTACACAGGACACCGAGCCCCTCTAAAAAATAACTTGACACAAAGGGAACACTTTATATTGTAAAGCTTTTGAGCAACAAGGAAATATTAAAATACATGGCTTCCATGATAATCGTCTGACTTACACAATGCAACACAGTTGGTGCCTTAAAACAATGATCAAAGCCGTTTTACCCAGAGTGCTCTGCAGGTTTGAGACTGAAGTGCAGCTGGTTCTGAGAGGGATGACCTGCCAGGCTGTACTTCACTGTCACACTGCCACCTGCTTCCTCTGAACTCTAAAAAATTATTTGATTTGGAGGAAGAAATATATCTTTGGTACGTTTTAAATCTCACCAATGAAGTTTAGAATGATGCTTAAGGAGGAAACAGACAGAGGTGACCCTACCTGTCCAGTGAGCTGAGCATAAAGCAGTGACCTTTGACCCTGAAAAATAGCTGTGATGGGTGGAGAGAGAACAGTGGCAGCCACTCCCTTTGGTAAATCCCAGGAGATAGAAATGTCCTCCACAGCTGGCTGCAGTGCAAACCTGAGTGACTGCATCACCTGTGGTTCAAACAATAGTTGTAAAATTATTTACTTTTACTATAATCACATTTTCATGTGTTGGTGCAGTTTTTACAGCTTTTTGTGTTGTTGTTTTTACTTTTGGTTGCATCCTGTCAGCCCCTGTGATGAACTGAGCGTGACCTCCGCCCTCTTTGGCCATCCCGTTGATGAGAGCAGAGCTGGCTCCTTCTCCAATCCCAAAAGAGAAACACCTACGATACAAGAGTTTGATTTCAAATTCACAATAGCATCAGAACATGAACCAGACTGGGAATCTGTGTGTTTATGGTTTCACCTGTGGGAGCCTGCATTCTTCTTAACAAGATCAGTAACTTCTTTGGTGTTTCCCACCTCTCCGTCAGTGAAGACAAACAACTGAGGGGGGGAATGTAAATGAGCTTTGGAGAAAACAAGTTTGTCTAACATTCCAGAAATGGGTGGAGCAGTAGGAGTTATTGTGGTGAACAACCACAGTATTCATTTTACATGGATGTGATAAAGCTGATTTTTTGCTGATGCAACTCCTACAGTTGGTGCAATATCAGTGTGTATATCTGACCTGTCGAGGATGTTTGGGAATGCAGGCTTGGCTGTAAATGTGTCTGAGAGGCTGAAGAATCTCTGTTCCTCCAAGATCATCCCCCATTTTCTCAACCTTTTTCAGAGCCTCCTCCATGGTCTTCTCACTGTACTCCACACTCGTACTGCCATTAAGAACAATACAATACTCCAAATAAAAAATTCATACTGAACAAAATAAAAAGAAACAAGAAACAACACTTTCACATGAACTCTTGAGTAGAAATTAAGGAAAGTTAGGGACTAGAAAATGTTTCCTCTTTTGAGTTGTGGTGGGTAAAAGAAAGAGTTAGATTTCACTTACGGGAAAATGTGCTCAAAGGTGGATCCAAAACTGTAGATGTTGAAGTAGCAGCCCATTGGTAAACTCTTCAACAGGAGCAGCAGAGTGTCCTAAAGAAAGACAAAATGTTAGGAGCTGTAAGCGTTTCTTTACATTTTACATCAGGAGTGCCAATTACTTTATGACAAAGATTATGGCAGGTCATACTCTCCAACAATGAACTTTAATAAAGAAGGTCTGAACAGAGAAAGCAACTTGGATAAAAGTCAATAATACCAAGTGACTAAATTGCTAGATTTCTGGATTTGACAATGGTATGCAGTCTGATAACATTTTTGAGACAATTGTTTCAGTGTAGCAAAAGTCTGATTTTGTTCTTACCCTTCTTGGATAAGCATTTAAATTGAAACATTATTTTGATTAGTCAAACCTAAGACATATTCAGTATTAAATAAAATGAACAGTCATCAACTCTACACAGAAATGTATGTCCCTCATGGACCAGATGAATTGCATTTAAGTGCTTTTGGGGTGACTGTTAAAGGGTTAAAACAAAATCAAACATTCCTTTAAAGTATGGATAAACACCTTTGCACTGCTAATGCGAGTTTCTTGTGGTGTGCTGTTATTCATGGGGCAGTCCATACTTCCTGATCGATCCACCAAGAACACAAACTCTCCACAGGCAGCGAGTGAGGACATCACTGATTGGGGGAACTCTGGGTAAAGGCTGACCATCACCACTGGATCACCCATCAGAGAGCCTGGAACATGTTGGAGATGGAAAAAGGAAAAAAAAATATATAAACCTTCTGATACTCTAACATTTAATAATCAGTAACGCCTAAACTAATCTGTTCTCACCAGGTTTGGCAGAGGCCTGTCCTGCCTCCACCACAGCAGAGGGCTGGTGGGCGTCTTTGTAATAAATCAGTAGCTCAACGTCTCTGTCAAACTTGTGTCCTGCACCCAATTTAACCTACAGTTGAAAACAAGAAACAAGAAAACTGAAGTGATTTATCTTGTTTGTAATAACTACATCCAGCAGTAACATCAGCTCTCTACCCACCGTGGCCTGAGTTTGATCAGCGTTGAGGTACTGAAGAGGCTCCAGAGAACAACTGGACTCTATTTTAGAGATTGGACGAGGAGAGGAGACCTGGGCAGAAAAGGACAGACTGTAGGGCACCAGAGAGGCTGGAACTGAGGTCACCTGGACACTGGGACCTTCACTACCTGGAAACAACATGAGAGAAAAATGGGAGTCACTTAGTTTGTAATTAAAATGTATATGAGTGCATCCATCTCTTGGCTGGTTTTCCTACCCTGAGGTTGGTATCGAGGGTTGAGCACAGCAAGCATACAGAACCTCAGCCCATCATCAGCCTGCACAGCCAGTTCAGTGACGTACTCCAGCCTGATGGAGGCGCTCTCTCCTGGAGGCAGACTGCCCACTTTCAGAGAGAAGATATCTGGACTCTCATCACTCTCCTCCAACAGGAAGGCTTGCTGACCGGAGCTCAGAGCATCATCATACTCCTCCTGAGCCTGCAGTCCACATGAAGCATGTCAGCAATGTTCACTTTACTGTGTTTTAGCTTCTTTATAGAGAAGACATCTTTGTTCCAGCTCACCTGCTGTTTCTCCTTCACCTCAGCTACAATGTGTGTTTCTCCAATCTGAGCACTGAAATGACACACAGCAGCATCTCCAGGCAGAGGGAAGACAAAAACGGTCTCCAGAGGTTTGTCCTCCTTGTTCTCGAAGTTAAGAGTGGAGACCAGAGTAGCTACATGGTCCTTCACCTCCAGCTGAGCATCAATGCTCTTCAGAGGAACTAAAGCAGCAAAACAAAGACATGATTGAACCATAGAAATATATCTTATTACACTTCACAGTTTCTGTGCTTAAAAGACTTTCTGAGAAGAAACCAAGTGTAGTTTGCTTTCAAACAGCTGAGTACCTGGTTCCTTCTTTTCAGTGAGCAGACCACAGCAGTTCATCATTGTTCCTGGGAGGCAGACAACTTTGGGGGGAAATGGGTTAAAAAGCTTTAAAGTAGGCAGCTACTTTTTGTGATAACACAAGCTAACAAAGAAAACATTTACAATTAATCAGGAAAAACTTAAACTTATAAAGGGGGCATGACAGTGAATTAAGTATTGCATTTAAAAATCAGATTGAATTACTTTAAATAAATTAATCTTTTAAATGGTTGTGTTTTGTGGTACATGGAAGTATATGTTGAGATAGATATACGTTATCATCTTTACACTTATATACCACATTATGGCATGGGAACATCAAAAAGCGCCGCATAGTAGGATTGACAAGCAATTTCATTGCTAACTTCACAGTAAAGATCGTGGAACCAGTGGCGGAACAAGTCGGCATCGCGGCTAATAACCGGGCCTTTTATACCCAAAATAACAAAGCTCCTGAAAACATAATTTTATAAAATACCAATAAAAGTCACTCATATTTGACGTACAAATGCTCCAATCTATCTAGTTTGCAATCCATTCCTAAGTATCTGACTGATGATGACGTTGTGGATGGTTGGCGATGTGTTTTACCCAGAATACACTTGGAGACAATATCAGCGATCATGTTGTAAATGTGTATGTCATAAAGTTAAATGTAAGAATGAAAATTAAGCCAGTCATGTAGCACAACATTTTATTCAATATTTTACAACCACCATGTCACTAAAATCATTCGGTCTTGTAAAGTTATTAGCAACCATGAGTCAACAATGACTGGGGCAGCCTACTATATAATCTACTGGGGGACCATTCTGTTTTTTTTATAATCTACATACACCATACTCAACAGGAAAGGGCCCACCTTCTCCAGCTCTCATCAGATGTGATACAGACTTGGATCTCTGAATTCATATTCTGCCTATCATCCGGTCCCCCTAGGCCCGGGCCGGGGGGGCCGCCGCCCCCCACCCCACCCATAGCTCCGCACCTGCATGGAACTGCGGCATTTTTACTTTGGGGTGTGTCACACCACAAGCATCTCATAGAGCTCAGAAATTAGATTAATTTTGCGAAGTTAAACAACTGAAACAGATTTTAAGTGAGCAAAAATTTATAGTAAAGTTTTCTTAATTTGTTTGAGACATTGACCCTATCTAGATGTAGCTACCAAAATAAATATTTTTATTTTAAAATAGTCAGTTAAAAATCTTATCAAGAAAACGTACAAAGTTCAACCGGGTGTGTCAAAAGGTGGGCTTGACTGCATGCAAACCAAGTAACGTGGAAGACTTTCTTAGAAATGCGATGACTCCATTGGATTTGCTTTTACGCCAAATCATAGCTGTTTTTGTTTGTGTTGGTCTAAGTGCTAGCAAGTGCGTCAGCTCAAATAAACTCAGAAAAGAAGAGAAGAAAGCTTACCAGTGAGGACAGACCCTTCTCACGGAGAAATGCAGAATTTACTGCGCGTTATCTGAAGAGCTTCTGCTCAAACAAAACCAAAGCAGCTGTTCCTCTACCGGAAACGCTTGTTTTCCTCATGAGAGCGCACCGGGTGGGTGGAGCATTGACGGTGAAGCCCAGCCTCTTGCGTACGTAGCCTATTTGCTTACAGTCTCTGCTGGTCCATTTTAAAATGAATATGTTTTCATTTTGAGCAAATTTATTTTTTAGCTGTAACGTTTTTATTTCCTTACTCTTCATCAAACCGCACCTCTTTCCCTTTTAGTGTGTCATGGACAGCAACAACCGATTCACATGAAATGACAAAGCATTCTAAATTATCTGATAACTATTATAAGTTAAAGTAAAGCATTGGAATTGAGCTCATGTTTTAGTTTTAAAGACTGTACTTCTAAAGTTCTTCAGGTTTTGTTTTTGAATGGAAAACCTTTCTATCTTTTTAAAAACCTTCCTTGAGTTGGCAAAACACACAAGAATTTCAAGGTGCTTTTATTGCTTATCTGTGCAAATGGCAATAAATTCTATCCTCTCCATCAGTTTTAATAAAATCTTCTTCAATCAATTGTATCAAGAGGCAGAAATATTGTGACATATATGACTGACTGTACTTTTTATTTATTTATTTAGCATATCCTTAAAAATGGCAATGGCATTTTTTGTAATTAATGTAGTTATTTATATATTTGATAAGTACAAAGTTGCATTTCAAAGCAGCATGTCCATGTGAGAAAAGATCATTTATTTTCCTCTTCAGAATAAAAGTGTTAATTACTGCTGATCTACATCATGATTGGTAGCATATACATAAGCTGGCTGCAAAACAACATTTAAATGTATTTAGTCGCATTGTTGTTTTTTATTTTATTTTAACACTTTCTATGTTGTTTAGACATTTTTAGCCAAAATTAAGGAGTTTTCTTCAATGTATAGTTTTACATAGTAATCACACTGCTGAAGTTTAAGTTGAAAAGAGAAACTATTGCTATTTTAGGTGTTCAAAATTTAGTTTCTGTATTTTTGTTCAGACTCTATAATCTGACAAAAACTTGAGTCAAGCTTTTGTGTGAGTCACTTCACAAAGTTTTATTGCTTAACCACTGTTTCTGAGAAGTTCTTATATGTGTTGCAACCAAATACCAGTCCAGAGTGATTGGAATATATTCAATAGTTCCTCTACACTTTTTTGCATGTGTTAGTTTTTTTTTTCTTTTTAGATCAAGGCCCAGGGATATGGATGACCATGCCACAATCTTATTTTTTCAATTTTACTTATTGGTGTGTTTGGGGGCTGTTGTTTTGTTGAAACACTAATTTTAACAGAATTGCATCATGAAGTAGCATGACTTCTGCAATTATTTGGATGTATTCAAACCAATCCATGACGCCTGGGGAGCGATCAATAGATCTGATGCCATAGTATGAAAGACACGAACGACCTGCTTTAGTGTCCTCAGAGTTTGCTGTGACTTGTATTCGGTGTTTGTGAGTCATAAGGGAAATATTCTAAATCAGAAAATTAAACAATTTTGTTTTTGTCAGCCTGTAAAGCATTGCACCATTTTTCTCTGTAAGCCAGCCAGTCTGTTCTTTGGCAATTTGTAACTTGTTGTTCCGTTTTTTCCCCCCCAACAATGAGACTTTGGGGATAGGCTTTTTACTGGTGGATTCTAATTCACAACAGCAACCTGTAACTTTCTAAAGTGAATTTGAAACTTACATTACCTTTATTTTATTTCTTTTTACCCGATGAGCACCATGTATTTGTCTTGACTACATAATTCAATGTTTTTATTATAAGAATTATCTGTACTATATAATCTTATGCTGTGACAAAACAGGTTACTATGACGAAACTTACCAGGTAGATTGCAATAAACAAGTTATCTTCATAAACCTGGGTCACCAGTGATTATTCCACAACTGTCAGTAAATCCATTAGTAAGTGATTTTGAGAATCACTTAAGAATAGCGGAAACATTTTGCTGGTCTCTTTTTCATTTTTCTTATTTATTACATGAACATTGTTTCATTAAAACTGGTTAAAATGCATATGCACAAGAAGTTGTATTTAAAATGTATTTATGTGTTACTCCTGGTTTCCTTTTCATGCAAACAATGTTGTTGCAAAAACAAAGTGAAGTCATAAGCTTGTAGAAACAGACTAAATCTGCTTTTAGATCATCATCAACTTTCATATGGAAAACCTCAGAGCCCCAGAGCTTCTTTCTTCACACTGCAACCCAACAATGTATTTCCAGCTTCAGCACACTCTGACACAGATGGAGCTGAAAGGGAAAAAAAACGGGATGAAAGCATTCATTCGATAACTTTCTGTTTTTAACACACACTGTTGAAATGTGCATTACCGTTCTGAGCTTTAATCCATGATGCAGCCTTCATAGACAGAAGCTCCCACTCCTCTTTAGCATCCATTTTAAAACCATGAAGCCAAATCAGAGCCAGAATGGAGGCCCACACTTCATCGCAGACCTAATTAACAGAAATGACAAACACAAAACAAGATCATGCCAAGTGTTGCTTGATGGATTGCAAGTTCTTCCAGGTATTTTATTAAATCCCATTATTATCACTTAATTTTATTATTCTTTATTACTGTGCAAAAAAAAAAAAAAAAAGATACTTATGTTACTCTGTATTTTGCTGACTATTTTCAGTTTGGTGGTTAGTTTATTAAATCTCACATCATGATGTCTATTAAAGAATTTTAGTTTCATATGCTTGTTTAGTTGATTAACTCCACATTAACTCTCTGTTTACAGCTCAACATTAAAACATGTTGGTCGACTCGGTAGCCTCACAGGTACAAGGTTCTCGGTTCAAATCCCTGAACTTTCTGTGCAGAGTTTCTGTGTTCTACATGAGGATTCTCTCTCTTGATACTCCAACATCTCCCACAATGCAAATACGTACGTGGATGATGGTAAGATAAATGGCCTATAAGTTATCTGGTGTGAGTGAATGACTGCAAGTTTGTGTTTCCTGCATTTCACCCATTATCTCTGCAAATTATCATAGATTTCCGAACTTGCAACCATAAATGCTAAGTAAACTTTAAAAATGTACGGACAGACTGAAGATTATTTGTACTACCTTTAATTTTACTTCCACTTTTCTTCATGTAGGAATTCTTAAAATAAAATGCATATTATGTTAAATATTAGTTTAGAACCCACCGACTGTGGTTTTGCCTTTTCCACCTCCTCTTTGGTCTTTCCCAGCACAGTAGCCAGATTTGCATTAAGCTTCCAGCAGCCAGATGCCTTCTGCAGGGACACCAGCTGCAGCAGTGGGTCTTGACTGAGTAGCACAACTTCTGGCTCACTGGATTCTTCATCAGAGTCGTCTTGTAGCCCATCTAGAGGCAAGCCGGTTGTGGCAAAAAGAAAGTGTGATACAAGTCTTGACTGGTGGTGGTTAATGAAACTCAAGCTATTTTTATTACAGTAAATTCCACTCACAATAAGTAATTATCAAAACAAATAATTTTAATACTGTTGCCGAACATTGTACTAACACAAGCAGTTAGTATTTCAGCAACTAAAATACACACTGTACATCAAAACATAGACATGAGGATGGTGAAAATCTACCCAACAGGCCAAATATATTACAGGCATGTGGAATTTGCATGAATGGCACCTAAAAAAAACTAATACTCTGCCAAATGCTGCATTATTTGTTATTGTGAAAATACACATATTGAAATTGCAATGACTTTTAACCTTGTTTGTTCTTGTTTACAGCCTAACTTATCCCACATGATTTGACTCTCACATACTCTTATTCAGCATGTTCTGGAATAAGATGCGTGGTATCCACTCTGAAATGCTGCTCTCATCATTTATTTCGGACTTACACATGGATCATATTACATCAGCTGTTAAATCACTGCACTGGTTTCCTATTTTGTCGAAGGAAGGATTTACAATCTTAATGGTTGTGACCCTAAATACGTTAGAGTTGCTGGTCAGCTATAACTCCTCCGCACCTCCATGTGTCTCCCTGCAACCATGGTTAGCATAGCTGGTATAGAAAGTGGATGAATAAGAACACTTACATGAATCTGGGAAGACTTGAAGAAACTCAGTTTCATCAGCAGATTCATCAGCAGAATCATCATCACAAACAAAATCCATGATTGCTGAAGAAAAATTCAAGCTGAGCATTACAGGTAGACCTCTTTAAAAAAAACAACAACAAAAACAATAGCAACAAACAGCAGCATATAAGTAAATATCCCTGAAAGCATCAGTTCATAAAGCCATATACCAGAAAATAGGGTGTTTACAAAAGAAATCTTTCATTACACACTATATAGATGTTACTACCTTACAAATGAAATGTCATATTTTTAACACAAAATTCAGTGCCTTAATACCATCAGTAGACTGATAGACTGTGAATTTATATTGGTTTTATACTCTGTGCAGAGCAAAGTGACAAATTACATCTATAACTAAAGAAGTGGCGCCAAACCCCCTTTCGGACAGTCCTGTGAGCAAACATAATAAAGCTGGTATAGACAATGGATGAATAATGCACTTACATGAATCTAGCATGTCTTCAGTGTTTAAATCACCCAGATCTTTGTCAGAAGAATCATTGGAAGGATTCCACGCAATTGCTGAAGAAATAAAATAAATGGATCATTAGAGGTAATCAGACAATCAAACAAGAATATAAGTAAATCTCCATGTATGCATCATTTTATTAAGTTATACACCAGAAAGTAGAGTCTCAGAAAGTTGACTTCCAAATCATGACCGAAAACATTACTCTTTACTGCAGCTTATGTGGGTTTTTCACAGGTATTCCCGGTTCCTTTCATAGCCTAAAAATATGACAGGTTGATTACTTTCTCTAAATTGCCCCCTAGGTATAAGCATATATGCTTGGATGGTTGACTGTCCATTGTGTCTCTGCGGTGTTCTGTGATTCACTGGTGACCCCACTGACACCCAATGATAGTCGCCAGCCCCCCATATGTCCATGCATGGAAAAACTGGTGTAAACAATGGTTGAATAAATGTGGCTATAAAAGTACACTTACCAGTCTCTGGCAATGCTCCACAATAATCTTGGAAAGAATCCATGCTTACTGAAGAAAAAAGTCAAACGAGCATTAGAGGTAGATGTTCAAGAAAAAAAAATCAGTGTACAAGTAAATCTCATTCTATGCAACAATTCATGAAGACATACAAAAGAGTCTTTTCCAATAAAAAAAAAAATCAGAAATTAAATTTCTTGAAAAAATGAAAATGATCACAGCTAGTCAGCTGAGAGTGCTCTTTAAATTTATCATACTTTAAATTCAGTTTGACAGCATAGGAACAGCATAAGTTTAATTTATTTAGAATTCCTCTTAACATTTGAACTTAAATCAATTTTCATGGCCATTTATGATAATTCATACAAAAAGATTAAGAATGGGAGATTTTATATCACAACTGGTTTCATTCATTGTTACAGTATCTCTATTAAAACTTGTCATGCATCCTAGTAATCTGAATGGTCACCTGTCCAAGGTGTTCCCCACTCTAACCCAATGACCATTCACTACCCAATGACTGCTGGAGGTAGGTGTTAACCTCACCTATCCTTTAGACCAGCAAATCTGGTATAAAGAATGGATGAATAATACACTTACATGAATCTGGCATGACTGATCCATAATTTGTTTCTTCATTTGTGACACCTGAAGAAAAAACAAACGGAGCATTAGAGATAGACAATCAGGCAATCGAAAGCAAAACAGAGAAACAACACACAAGTACGTCTCCCTGCATGCATCAGGTCATAAAGCCATACACCTGAGAGTATGGTCTTTTTTTCCATTGAAAAAATAATCATCTGAAACTAAGCCAAAAATGAAAATGACATCCACCTCGAGATTACCTAGCACTCAGAGTAATTTCACACCTGACTCGGTTTGATCGGAGACCAAAACTGCAACATTTGTTACATTTTGTGTCAAGCAAACCAAAGTCTTTGAAAAACTTGTTTCTCCCTTTACCTGTTGTGGCGTTGCACCAAGAAGCTGACATAAAAGTTGCTAAGTTTACTGAAAATATTAAACATATATATATATATTACCAAAACAGGAAAAAAAACAGACCATTCAAATATTTTCTGAGACATCTGGGTCCTGAACTTTGATTTTACCCTTGCCAAAAAAAGCTATATGGGCATTTCACTATTAATGTGCTCAAAGATAATTCAGTAAAGCTTTTTCAGAAACCAATATACAGGTGCTGGTCATAAAATTAGAATATTGTGATAAAGTTCATTATTTTCCATAATGTCATGATAAAAATTAAATTGNGTTCGTCTTGTAATTGTTGTGTACGAGGGCGGGACTTGTTCTGGGGGCTGGTTGGAGCTAGTGCTAGCGGGCCTGTGCACGTGTGTGTGTGAGCTAGCTGAGGAGCTAGCTGACGGACAGCAGAGTTCATTTGAGCTTGTGTTTGGCACTTTTTGGGAGAGTTCTCACTCAAGGGACATTGTTCTGGTTTCTCTATTTTATAGATGTGATGTTGTTTTTTGTGGGTTTGTTGAAAAACCTGATAAATCATATCTTTGTGTGAGGCTGAGTGCCGAGGCACAGTGTTGAAGAGGCATTGCGCCTTTTTTTCAGTTTATATTGAAAGTGATTGCTTGGTTTAAAGTTATATTAGTCATTTCTGACGTAATGAAGTTAATAGTTCTCTACTGAAGCATGTTGTATATGAAGTGTGTTTATAACACACAAGAAGAATAAATCTTCCAGTTGAATGAGAAGGAAGCTCAACGTGTGTCTCGTCATTCCCATTCCACAGCATCACACGTTGAGGGAAGATCTAATACATTACCCTCAGCCATCCAAGGTTGCAGGGTAACACATACTTTAACCATCCAACAAATTGCTTTGCACAGAAGTGCTTCGGTACAGGGAGACTGAATTTGAACAAAAGATGAAGGGAGAGACCAGTGGCAGGCTGAGGAAAGAGAGCTTGTAGGATCTCTCTTGGTATAGGGGCTGAGAGAGATCACACAGGGGACTAGAAAATAAATCTAACACTAAAGAATAACTAAAAACCAATTAACCTAGAGTAACAACAAATAACTAGACAAGAAATAAACATATAAGATCAAATCACAAAGAAAGGACTGCACCAAAGAAAATCAAAAACACGGCTGATCTAATCAAGGAAAAGGATCTAAAGAACACAGAAATTAACAAAACCCAAAATTTGAATTAAGCTAAAGAGCTAAAATAATGTCCTATGCTACACCTGCTTGAAAATATTTCCAAAAGCAAAATAAAGTTATATTGCTTTTCTTAATATCTGGTTATGTGTAATTATTAGCATGTCTTCCAGTTTGAAACACAATTTATAATGATGCATATTGGTCAAACATCTAACCCTAATATGCTAAAGTATCTCAGGGGTTACATATATTTAAAAAATGGCTAAATAACACCACAAACACATTTTTCTTCATTACAATGTATAAAAAAAATGTCCTAATTACTTTTAGGAATATATATTGTTATATTATTTACTGAAAATGAATATGACACAAATATGATTACTTACCCTCCAGGATGCTGGTTCTGGTGACTGGCATCTGAGACTGGTGACCAATACGTTTTCTGATCAGTCTGAAGAATCGACCGAAGACACTCTGAACCGAATTATGTGATCTAGGAGCTGACATCAGACAAGGCATTTGATAAAATGTTAAATTTATGAAAATCCTTTTGCACATTGCTTGACATGGTTGTCTTTCTCTGAGCTTAAATCTTTGTGTGTCTTAAATCAGACACTCTACGTTTGAAAATTGTTTCATGTGTTGTTCTTACACGGTTCTCTCAGTTCTCCTATCAGACTACAGCGATCCATCATGACACCTGTGCCACAAGAAGCTTGATGATGTTTTGCTGCAGGAATAAATCTCACTACTGGAAAATAAGTAGGAAAAAACTGCATATGATTAGACACGCATCATAGTAAATACTTTCTTTTATGAATTTAGTTCTGATGAGGATGAAAACTTGTGAGACGTGAGTGCAGTGAGAGAACAGAAATTAAATCTACCCTGTTACAATGTCAAGAACCACAACTTCCCACTAAGAGAAACAAACAATGATCTTTTTTCACCTTTGTATCTCAAGCATATGCTACAGAATCAAATCTATTTTGCATTACATGACAACAGCCTCTACTGTTGCATCTTGAACCAGATACCCTAATTGTCAAATAAGAGAAAAAAAGGAGACATACACAGAAACTATTCCTACCTGAAAGTACGAGTTACCAAACAGAATAAGAGAATACCCTCTCTTTTTTCTTTATTAACTTATAGCAGATGGGTGGAGCTTGAGGTTTGACCTGTGTTTAAACCAATGATCAAAGCGAGTTCATGTCAGTTTCCTTTTTCATAAACTGTTTCATCTAGGCCTGCACTCTTCCTGTCAGATACGTGTTTCACGACAAACCTTTAAATATCAGATATGCACTTTCCCCCCCAATTTTCAAGGGAGCTGCAGAATTTATGTGGCCTATCGTTAGTAAACTTTTTGTCAGCTTCGCTAGGAGCTTGGAAAACTTTTTTAGCCCACAAAACAACCAATACAATATAATCCCTGCGATGCATGTAATCACATGCAAATTATGTCTTTGGTCAAAAATGACTGCTGAGGCTCTGTGTCTAAATTCACCTTGAAATGTCTATATTTCAAGGTGAATACTAGAAATATAAAACTGACTTTTCTTAACAAAAGAAAAGTCAGGTTCTGTCGTTAATTTTAGTCCACCTGCAATGAATGCACAATTAATTAAACATCACTTCACTGAGAATAGGAAAGACAGGAGAGCGTAGTGACTTTGAATGTAGCATTGTTGAAGCTATGAAATGGAGAAAATATTCAGTGACTTTGTTGTGCATAATTTAGGCAATCAGACGTGCAAATTAAAGTCTGCTGGGTGAGATCAATCTATTACTGTATATTACTCACAAACATGAAGAAAACACAAACTCACAAACAAGAAAACCTCAGAGCCACAGTGTTTCTCTGCACTCTGCAACCCAACAGTGTGCTTCCTGCTTCAAAGCGCTCTGACACACAGAGTTTGTTACAAAAGCTGTTGCAATCACAGAACAATTGCTGGGAAGGTGGCTGAATTTATGACAACAGGCATTCACATGAATAACTTCCCATTTCTTAATGTTTACTAAAAGGTAAAGATTATAAAACTAAAACTAAGAAGCATAAACACATTCACACTTCTCTATTGCTCCTTAGTTATAGGATGAGGCATCATGTTTTTTAAGTTATCAGCTTTAAAATGTATTGTTTTTACTTCTTTTTTAATGTAATTATTACACATGCATAATAAAAAACAGACTGAGGGAGTTAGCTCCTGTTGGAAAGTCGTTTGTTTCTCCAAACTGTTTGTCATTTCATATTCCTAGCGGGGTATTGAAAACCAAGATCTTCATGCAACCCCATTTCAAAAACCTTTAGAAGTCTGTTTTCCCTTTGTTGTTGGAAGATGTAAGAGTTTATGGGAAGCAAAGTCACAAGAGTTACCAAAGCCAGAAGAAAGTTAGGAACCAAGATATCAAAAGTAAATCAGACAAACAGAGGGATAAGAAATAAAAAGTTTTACTTTAATTCAAGTAATTTCAGTGGAAATACTGGACATTCCATTATAAATCAAAGCGTTAGGAAAATATATGTTTTGTATAGTAATCTCAATGCCGAAATTGAGGAAAAAAGAAACGCTAGCTATTTTGAGTGTTCAAAGATGAGTTTATTTTTTGTACAGACTCTGTATAATATGAAAACTGGTTGAGTCAAGCTTTCATGGGAATCACTGCGCAAATGGTTAATTGCATAACCATATTTCTGAGAAGTTCTGCTCATTTGTGTTGTGACATGTCAGCTGATTAAACACCTCTATGCCAAGGAGCACTAAAGAAGTAATTCATGCAAGAGGAGGCCCTGCAGTACTGAGTCACTGAAATGGTATTGAGAAACCTGATATTTGTGCTTAAGACATTTGTTTTGGATTAGTCTAAAGGTCTAATGTGATATTCTAATTTTCTGAGACATTAATTTGGGGATTTCTTTAACTCTAAACCATAATCATAAAAATGCAACAAATTAAAACTTAAAATACTTCACTTCTGATACATCTGTAAAGAAATATTCCGTGTTTTTAGATGCAGTAGTACAATCAGCAAGGAGATAATTTGCAGCCTCCACCTTTAAATATATTTATCTCATGCTTGTTCACAGTATCAGTAACCTCATTGACTCAGCAGGATACCTGGAATGACTTATGGGTGTGTTGGGTTTCTAGTACACTATTAAGCTTCTAATAGTGTACTAGAAGTTAATTATTTGTCTTATAGAAATAGAATTTTTGTCAAAGGTGTGTTGGATCTGATTAGTTATGTTTGACTGCTATTATCGTGACCAGAACCACACATACAAATATACATATAAATACCACTAAGCAGAGCTGGGTACTTATTCATGTTGGGTCGAAGGTTACATAGAGAAAAAACAACAAATAGTAACTGACAATTTGTTTAGAAAATGTTACCTGAACATAGTTTGAAAAAATAACTGTTTTACTAATATACAGCAGAAAAGTCAAGGAAAGCTGGGACTTAGTTTTCCAAATTTATTTTAAATGGAACATTTTCGTGTAAAATATCATCTTAAAATACCATGTTTAAGGAAGCATTCACTCAAAATCTGATTCATTCATATCAGTAAAAACAAGATCAGGTAGAAAAGAAATGTTCCTCGTTCTGATATTGAAAACCGGGAAACATGGAAACTCTTAGATTCCCAGATCCTCTTTTCGCACACTGCTGTCCAGCAGTGTATTTCCAGCTGCAACACACTCTGGCACACGTGAAGCTGAAAGAAATCAGATAAATGAACTTGAGAAACTGCATAAATTTACAATAAATAAATACCAAAACAGCACTCTGAATACCGTTCTGATCATTGAGCCATGATGCAGCCTTCATAGACAGAAGCTCCCACTCTGCTTTTTTATCAGTCTTGAAGCTATGAAGCCAGATCAGAGCCAGAATCGTTGTCCATACTTCCTGTTTCACCTAATTATAATACAAAACAAAACTCATAAAAACTGAGCCACAAATCAAAGAGTATCACTGTGTAAAACAAGACATTGTTTGTTGTTCACACATGTGAATGTGCCCATGAATGGGTGAATGACACTTTGCTGTACAAGTACAGGCCATTTTGCAGTTTACTGGAAGTTACCTGGAAATTACCAGCAGTGACTGCCTCTTTTATGTCTGTAGTTCCAGTTAATCCCAAAATAAAATTTCCTGGGGCCTTATTTAATTTTATTGCAACTTTAGTTGATGAATTGAATATGTTTTTAAATGAGTCTGTATCATATTTTTTACATTCATTTGACAAAATCTACCTCTCCAGGCTTTGCCTTTTCCACCTCCTCTTTGGTCTTTCCCAGCACAGCAGCCAGATCTTCATCAAGCATCCAGCAGCCAGTAGCTTTCTGCAGGGACACCAGCTGCAGCAGAGGGTCTTTACGGGTATTCTTCTTTTCAACACGCTTTGAGTCTGAAAAAACATGTAACAGCTGTTTCTGATCCTTTTGATGCATGTTAAAATGTGTTGGCTTAATTTCAAAATCAGCTCATTGAAATCTCTATCAATTTTTGGAGGCTCAAAAATCATTCAGTCACTTCCTGAAATTTTCTTCTCTTAAAATATATTTTTTTTGCTTGTTGGTTTCTCAATTTTGTTTCCCAATTCAGTGTTGAAGGATATTATTAAAAATGATCCCTAAGGAACGGGAAATTTAGGTAGAACAGTCTGAAAAAGACTACTGTTTTAGAATTACTAAGAAGAAAAGCTAATCCATAAAAAAATCTAAGGCAATTTCTCTGCATTCTTATCTATTTTCATACTGGACCTGGCAAATGGTTTTAAAACGGGGTCTGGTTTAAGCATAAAACCACCAAAGATTGCAACGCAACTCATGTTTCATGTGGTTTCATGACTACACTGTGACGATAAAACTTAACCATGTATTGCATTGCTCAAATGTTTAATAAATCTTTACAAACCAAGACTGGAACATTACGAACATTTCTAAATAAAATCTGTGTATAAAAATACAAAATACAAAATCTTCCAGAAACAAAAGAAATAGAATTTTTTTTCTATTCATTATAAATGAGCTCTGGACCTCTTTTGATGTCAACTGTTACGGCCAGTGGCCGTGTCTGTTTTCTTTTCTTTCTTTTCTGTATATCTGCAGCTTCTAATCAAGTTGACTCCATTTGGAAGTGGATGCAGCCATGTACTCCCTGAGGCCTACAGCGATTGGCTCACCAATTGCCAGCTCCACCAATCCCTGAAGAGGACTCCCTTTTAAAACCCCAGACTGTTTCTTTGTTCAGACAGCTTGCTACTTTGTTGGGTGTTTGGGTGACATGGCTGTAAACTTGCTTTGTTAGCTCTAATAACTTTTGTTAGCTTTGATAGCTCGTGTAACTCACTTTGTCCCTGTGGGGGATCTTTGTATCTCGACTAGAGATTTGTAGTTTGTTTTTGTTTAACCTGTACTGAAAGTCCATTTTTGTTTCGTTAAGATCTTTGGTTTACAACTCTGATTGTTTTGTGGATTTTGTT
>NW_015116677.1:0-2514 GCF_001443285.1 Poecilia latipinna | reverse complement strand
TTTTATTTGGTACATTTTTGTTGTAAGTCCCTACACTTTGATTATTGTTAATTTTTACCTTTTTATTTTTGTCAAAACCGAGCAATAAACCTTTAACTGTTAAATCTTTAACATCCAGGTTTCTTTAATGTTACTTCTCTTTCCCCCTGGCTGAGCTGGGTCGTAACATCAACACTTACCACTAACTGAACGTTTTGGAGCATCAGTTTCTGAAGACTTCTCATGAGGTTTCATGAAGACACTGAACCTTTTCTTCATTTGAGAAAATACATTTGTGCCAGACTTCTTGTGGCTGGAAGTTGCTGACAAAGAAAAGTAAATGCAAGTTTTGTTGCAAATTAATAATAAACAGTTTGACTTACAATAAAAGTTTACTTCCAAAACAACAAGCACAAATGATACAATTTTTTTTGACTGAATTACTTTTTAAGATGTGAAATTTAAAAAGATTTAATATGCAGCAGATTTGCTGATGAGTTGTTCATTTCATAATCGACCTCTGAAATGTAAATTAACACAAGACGCCAAATAGGCATGGTGGATGGTTCAGGATACTTCATAATAACACAAGAAAAGTTTTTTTTTTTTTTTTTTTTTTTTTACATCAGGATGGGGATATAGCATTTAGTGATTGAAGATTATTGTGCTGTTGATGCACTTGAGCTATGCATTTGGTTTTCATAATAAAAGCCTACAACTGTATTGTCATGTGTAGCTTTAATAGCTCACTGGTGAAGTTAAATAGAACAACAACTCATAAAACACTGTTTTAAACCTTGATACATTGAGAAAATCCCAAACTTTAAAATATTTCAAAAACAGTCAAAAAATAAATATGTTGTTTTCCTTTTGCATTTTAGGACTGACTTTAATATTTATTCTGAGTTGACCCAAGTATATAGATTCTGTAAACAAGCATGTACACTTTATGAATGGATATAACATCAGTACACAAACTATTATACGTTTACAATTTTACATTGCATTTGCCTTGTTGCTGTATTTGCAAAAGCAAACGGTGTAAAACTAAAGCAAACTCATAGCCAGAGATTACTTACATCTGAGTGGGACGCTCTCTGCTGAGCCTTCTCCAGTCTCTTCTACAATAAAAATGAAAAGTTGTTGAATAAATTGAAGGAAAAAAAAAACAAAAAGAAAAAAACAATGCCTTCCTAATTTTCCTGGAGTCACAGCAATAAATTAAAAAATTTGAAAAAACTAGAACAGTGACAAACAGCTTGAGACAACACAACCACACAAAGTGAGGAAAATGGTAAGAAAAGTAAAAACAAATGTACAAATCTTCTCCCATACGACTGAAGCTAAGCGTGACATGTTGCTGTCTTCAAGCCTCCCTGACAACCTCAAGGTAAAACTATCTATATGCTGATTGGTTGTGTAGTAGACTTTGTTATTGTCCCACAAGAAATTATCTGGCGAGGTGCCATGAACTATTTGAAACAGCAGGACATTTTAAATCAAAGTCTCTCCCTGTTCCTGCAAACTAGAAGAGGTTATAAATGAAGAATGTTGATAAAAAAACAAAACATATATTTAAATCAACACAGAATTTGTTCACCAAACAGTCAAAGTCAAAAATCCTGGGCCATCTCAGGATGTAAATCCTAAAGGCAACCTATAGGGCGAGCTCAAGAGAAGAGATTGTGGATCATCTACAGAGATTGTACAGAGAAGAACAAAGATCCCACTCTGTTTTAGCCGCTATATATTCTGAAATGCAAAGTGAGAAGACACTAGTCCCTTTTACATATTGTTAAAAGTACTAAAAACAGTGGTGCAAGTGGTTGTGGTACATTTGATTTAATACAAAAACTCTCTCATGTATTTTCACATGGAATAAGTTAGAAAAATAGTTTAGAGTTTTCTAAAATTTTCTTACCGTAATGTCCTGAGGAGCCATCCCAATCACCTAAAGCAACTGACCTGCAGCGTAAATCTAAAATGGATGTGAAAGAATTATTAGAATTATTATTATTTGTCCCTCCGGTTTGGTAAATAAGTCATGCAGCCAACTAACCCAAATAAAAACATAAACAAATGAACAACAGACGGACAGATAGACATCATTTTTAGTGGATGCGAGTGGAGGATTTTCACATTTACGTTTTCCAGTAGTTTTTTCTTTAAGTTTTGCTGCTGAGGCAAATTAATCTTGTCCTATGCATCGTTGCAAAAAGTTAATGCTTTGTAATTTCCTGTAAGTCTTTAAAAACGCATGGAGTACACATAATTAAAGAAAAATGTACATTCTCTTCAAAGTGAGTTTTTTTTTCTGCTCTTACCGCTACGTCTCAAAAGGCCACGATATGAATCAGACTCCTGTGAATCTAAAGTAGAAAAGGCATTAGTTTCTCATGTGAGGCATTGAGCCAACTCAAACAAACAAGTGCTATGATATTTTGTTTTGTCCTTACTTGGTGTCGACCGGAAGAGGACTGATCCATAGTCTTTGCCAAAACAAGAGCAAAGACTCGAAATTAGCAACCATTAAAA
>NW_015116676.1:25204-31357 GCF_001443285.1 Poecilia latipinna | reverse complement strand
AAATAAAGTGTTACCAAATATTTACACTAGAAACCAGACCAAAAATACTTGTTAAGATTTAGTATTTTTGCTAAATACTAAATCTTAGTATTTAGCAGTGTAATGTTCCTCATGCTCACAAAATCTCAAACTAGTGGAGTAAAGGAACATGAGACTGATCATGGACAGCCAAGAAATCTACTGAAATTCAGTGATGCTGTCATGTCGATATGGAATTAAATCTCCCAGGAACGGTTCAAACATTGTGTTAAGAAGAGCACTAATAAAGTAAAATTCTAAAGATAAAATAGAGTATAATAAGGTGGCTTACTGGTGTATATTTGTACACATATCCTCATGAAAGCTGCATATTTATTTTAATGTGGACAATATGGCATTTATAAATGCTCAACCCACTCGGCTTTTACCTTGAAACAGCAAATAATTGTGATTTTCCCTTCACTGTAAGACGCTTGCATGGAAATTATGTGATAATTGAAAGGGTCGTGCTACCTCCACGCTGTATTTTGTTTGGTGCTAACAGGTTAGGGTGATCATTTGGGGGGGAGGATGTTGTCTCCTGACTGGATAAACAGCCTCTTCTGACCCCTGACTTCTCGTAGGCATGCTAACACACTCGCGCCATCTGTTCGCCGCCGCCGCCATCAGGTTCCATCATGTTGCCCTCCGGTAAAAAAAAGACCCCAGGGGACGACACCGGCTCAGCTGTACGGCAAACCCACGGAACGTAATCACAACCCCAGGCCCACGCTCACATGAAGTGACTCTGGCAACACTCGCACGCATTTATGCCATAACCCTAACAGGCTGTTGTCTGCTTCCTGATGCACTGCAACAAACTGCAGATGCAGGACATCATGTATTCAGCAAATAAGAGGCAAGGCTTCCACGGATGGGACGGCTTCAACCCATGTTTTATTTAAACCCGTCTGCCTGAAGCGCAGACGTCCGCGAAACTTAAACTGCTGCGATCCCACTACAAACTATTGACAAACACTCCCCGAAGGATTCTGAATTATTCATCGGGAACTGGATGTAAAATTTATCAAACGGATTAAAAAAATATTACAGCTTGACAAGATGTCAACATTAAAAGTATAACAAAGGAGGGGAAAATGGCCGCAGTTTTGTAACTTGTTCTCTTTAAAAACTGATTTAAACGACTAGCAGAGTGAATTTTTAAAGTGTGAACCGTGAAGAAGGAATTTATTTGAACAATCCAGCAGAAAAACCACATTTGTCTCCAAGGAGGGGGAATGAATAGCAAAGCAGCATGTAAGTCGTCGTTAAGTTGTTGCCGCACTGACTGTCACCATGGTAGCTGCTCACGACCAAGACGGACTGAAGTCAACACAGAATCACTCACAATGTGTCACATTCATATACACCTGGGTTCTGTAGACTGGTAGAAAATTATACAGCCTTATATAGATTTTTATAATGTTTGGAGGATAACAATTGTTTTCAAGTGCTTGATACATGGAGTGAGTTTTTAATGTGACTTTGGAGGAAACTTTTCTTTGTAGAATTGCATTTATTTCAGCTGCTTTTAGTATTGGAAGGATTTGGAGCATAAATTAACCATTTAAGGTTACACCACAACATCTCAATCAAAGTTTTGTTCCAGTTTTGACTAGTTTTTTTGTTTATATCTTTGGTAGAAAGTATTGAGTTTTTTGGTGTCCTCCGAATCCTTGCAACCCAAGTGTGGCCAAGTAGACGGTCACAAAATGACTCCCAGGACTTTTTATTCCTTTTGGAAAGATTAGAATTGTTGGTTTATTTGGTCGACTCTCTATGACCACCCTGACATGCACCGCATCCCTTTACGATGTTTTTTTCCCTCTGTATATAATATATTGTTTTGAAAATGTAAAGTGATCTGAAAGAGTTGTGGTTACTGATAATGTAACTTAGGCTACATTCACACACCCAAAATCCGCTTTTTTTTTTTTTTTTTTACACATTTGCCACTCATATCTAACTTTTTCCTAACATCCCAATTCTGATCTTTTCATGGCAAAAAAAAAAAGTTTTATACCACTTCCATAAGTGATGCTGGTCACATGAGATGTAATCCTGCACCAGCAGAAGACGTTACTCCGACTGCTGAATAAACCTTAACATTGATCCATGAATGGATCAGTTATTACATCCAGTAATAATGAGCTGCTGTGTGGCATCTACATTCTTCTTCTGTGAATTCAAGTTGCTTTGAGGTCGTAAAGCTTTAACACAGAAGTCTTGTTGCGGTCACAGTTAATTAGAAGTATAAAAGATGACCAACAAAAACTGCATGACTGTAGCGTAAGGAAGCCAAAACATGAGGTTAATCAAAGGTAATGCTTGATTTACCAAAAGGGAGCAATTACCTTTTCATATAGTGCCAGGTTGGTTTGGACAGGTTTTTTTTTTCTTTTTTTTTTTGCTTATTAAATAAAATTATAATTTAAAAACTGCTTTCTGTATTAACACCAATTATTTTGGTCTGATATTAAGATTTTTATGGTGATTTCAAAACATCAAGTGAACACGAAAAGTGAAAACTGTATATTGACCAAAGAAGTGAGTAAGTAAATTTAAGTAAAAAACAAAAAAAAGCAGCAATTAAAATCAAACCTTACACTCTTTGGAGATCGTTACCCAGAATAATCAAAACAAATGGTTCCCGTAAGCAAAAGATTAGCTTTGAAGCCATGACATTACGCAAGTGTTTTTCTTTTTTCTTCTTCTTCTCCTCACCACCTCCTTTCTGCTCTTCTCCCCTGAGGTCCTCCAGGCAGCAGCAGCAGTGTTGCTGGGTTGTGATTATCTGTCCTCAGTGTGCCATCACGAGCCATTTCTTGCTACATATTCTGCAAAGCGGCGATGCTCCAATGCGCTTTTTAATGCACATGCAAACCATTTCACAAAAGAGTATCTGTTGACAAAGGTGCAGATGAAAAATCCCAGACTAGATGATGATGTGTTCAGTACTGTCTTTAAGAGTTGTCACTTCTAATCATGATCATGAACCTTTATCTCCCCCACTCCCCCCGACTCCCTACCCCTGCTGCTGATTGTCAAATTAGTGAGGAAAATTTTTCTTTCCTTCTTTCAAGCCACTTCAGCAGCTGTGTTTTCAGGAGAAGCACAAAACATTCATTTAACAGGAATTAAAACAAGCGCGAGGCTGCCTGCGGAAGAACTGCGAGTGAAAAATGACTTGACTTTAAGGGGGGGAGCATGGGCGGAATGCAAATGAGTCTCATGCTTTAATTTTATTTATTTTTCTTCCCCCCCTTTCTATCTCTACGTGTGCATCTCTGAAACGAGCTGCAGGGCGCACGCCGAGAAGAGGACTGTGGAGAGCCGCGGAAAATGAAAAATCATTCACGCATTCATCCGAGTTATGCGTTCTCGTGTGCTGCATTCCCCTTCTAAAAATAATCAATGTCAGCTTGTTTGGCAGAGCTTTATTGATTAGTCATCTGTACCGAACTGTCAGCGTTCTGTGACGTCGCCACGGCAAATGTTTTTCCCAGTTTGGCAGTTGGCATGGAGCAGCTAGCCAAGTTAGAATCAATCGCTTTTATTTATCGCAGAGTGGCTCGTTTTCCTAAAGGATTAGTTATGTAATGGCGCTATTTTAGGAGAGAGCGCATTATTTTGCATGAAGAAGGAAGTCGGGAGTGAGCAGAGAAGCAGCGTTTGGGAACACAAACAGAGGAGGTCGAGTTCAAATACGCTCGTCTACCTCAGATGAAAACTTTAATCCGCTTTCAAATTGCACATTTCTTGACATGAAGCAGGAATTGATATTTGATTTATATGTCTTGACTGAGCGGCCTGTTTAAATTCCTCTTCTCTCAATACTTTTATTTTGCTAATCTATCAATACAAAAAGCTTTAATACTGTGTATTTCCTGATTAGTCATAACTTTACATTTCAATTCTTGTCAAACTCTGTATGTGAAGGCTGCACCAAGCTAACAATGGAATTATGTTGTTAAAGTGTAACTAACCCAAAAAATGTACTTTTCTTTTGCTGATGAACTGTCTACATATGTTATTTATGGTCACATTTTATGTTTCTGTGCAAATTTTGACGTTTTTGTGTAAATCTGGTCAGTTTTGACCAACCGTTACAGTTGATGTCCTACTCGTAACGGTACAGGTTAAAAAACGAGGTACAGTGTTTCATCACACGACTGGGTGCAGAAATGAAAAAATAAATAAATATATGAACTTACTGCCTTGAAACTGACAGTTGTTTCATTTTTAGCACAGGGATTGTTTCTAGAAGCAGTTAAGACCCAAACAGAGGAACGATAATGTGCAAAAAGTCATCAAAACATATTCAATCTAAAACACACAAACACATATAGTTTATTCTGTGTGTTTTAGTTTATTCAACCTAAAACACACAGACACATATATAATAATAATAATAATAATAATAATAATAATAATAATAATAATAATAATAATAGTTGTTAGTCAATCAGTGTTCAAAGTGAAATCAAAGAAATTCAAAACAAAGTCAAATAAAAATAATTCATAATGTTGCATAGATGGAAAAGGTGGAGGCTGAAGCTACTCAGCTTACATGTGCGAACCCTTATGTATTTGTTACAAATAACAAATATTAACGGAATACATAGAATCAACTAATAAAAACAAGCAAGAGAAGAAACAACAACAACAAAAAGATTAAAAACTAAGTCAATCACCATAACAAAGGTTTCAATCAGATTTGAAATATTCAAATTTGTTTAAAGCTTTCAATCATTCTATGTTTTATTTCCCTTCTAACCTGTGTTATGTTATCACTTAGAATAAAATCTTCCGGCAACACCCCAGGTATGTTTTTGATGAGGGATTAACATTAGAAAATGTTGTAAAGCTGAAAAAAAGTCGATTTTACATAATACTGCCCCGTTAACTCTGCTGCATTGCTGGAGCTGAACTTCTTCACAGAGCATCCGCACACAGAGACGAGGAGGAATACCACACAGGGAAATAAGAGGCAGTGGTGCCTTAGAAATACCACTCAGTGGCTGGGCTTTTCATCACTGAAGGTCACCTCTCCCGGGATGAGACAGGTTCAGAGACGCCTCTGGCTCGTGGCGTAATGAATGGAGGGAAATATAGGAGCGTGAAGACGCAGAGACCAGGGGAAGAACGGTCGGGGAAGCCGAAGAGGCATATAAAAGGGAATGACGGCTCGACAGAACAGCAGGAGGGAGGCAATAAACCCAGATTTGCTTTAGCGAACTGGAGATAGATGGAGATCAAAAGATTGTGCTTGTCACAGCTCAGCTATCACAGCTGACTGACACCCCAGCTGTGACTTTAAGGCTTTCCTCATGAGAGACTTTAATGGCTGCTGGATTTCTGAGCGAAAGACAGACCCACCGTCTGACTAGACTGGTCAGAAGAAATGATAAGAGGTGATTAAAAGTGTGTGTGTGGAGGGGGGGCTTCGGAGAGTGGGCTGCAGCTGCTGCAGGTAAAGATTTACCTTGTTTATAATCACATCAAAATAAGTTGTCAGTAGAAACTTTTCCGATGATTTGAATCATCTTTCAGGCAGGCTGACTCTAGCTTTCTAATGTGCTATCCTACTAAACACAAGTAAACTTTAGATACCAATACTTTTACAAGGTTGGTCAAATGTGCATTGTGGCTTATTTAAAGCAGCAGGTTGTAACTTTTATTAATAAAAACATGTTTTTTTACACATTTGTTGAAGCTGTTTCTATGTCATGACGGCATAATACAAGACAGATGTGCAAAAACCAATTCGAGCTCCTCTGCTTCCTTTAAGTACTTCTACTGCAGAAATACTCCGGTCAGTCAGAAACAACCAGAGTCAGAAGGAGTATCATAGTGCTGTCAATCACTCTCATGTACATGCTTCTCACACCTTCCCCCTTGCTCTCGGCAAGGCCAGAGCTGCTTCCCCACACCAGCGTCTGTTGTGAATGCTAAGGCTAGATAGCATAGCCACTGATGACAGAGGATACACAATTTTTTTTTTCTGTAACTCTAAGCTGTTTCTTCACCATTACCACAATGAGCGGCATGTACATGAGCATCACTGACAGTAGTAAGGCCCTCCTCCTGGCTTTGATTGGTTGTTTATGATTAGGAACAGTGTATTTCTGCAGG
>NW_015116676.1:8010-23451 GCF_001443285.1 Poecilia latipinna | reverse complement strand
ATTTTTAGCACAGGGATTGTTTCTAGAAGCAGTTAAGACCCAAACAGAGGAACGATAATGTGCAAAAAGTCATCAAAACATATTCAATCTAAAACACACAAACACATATAGTTTATTCTGTGTGTTTTAGTTTATTCAACCTAAAACACACAGACACATATATAATAATAATAATAATAATAATAATAATAATAATAATAATAATAATAATAATAGTTGTTAGTCAATCAGTGTTCAAAGTGAAATCAAAGAAATTCAAAACAAAGTCAAATAAAAATAATTCATAATGTTGCATAGATGGAAAAGGTGGAGGCTGAAGCTACTCAGCTTACATGTGCGAACCCTTATGTATTTGTTACAAATAACAAATATTAACGGAATACATAGAATCAACTAATAAAAACAAGCAAGAGAAGAAACAACAACAACAAAAAGATTAAAAACTAAGTCAATCACCATAACAAAGGTTTCAATCAGATTTGAAATATTCAAATTTGTTTAAAGCTTTCAATCATTCTATGTTTTATTTCCCTTCTAACCTGTGTTATGTTATCACTTAGAATAAAATCTTCCGGCAACACCCCAGGTATGTTTTTGATGAGGGATTAACATTAGAAAATGTTGTAAAGCTGAAAAAAAGTCGATTTTACATAATACTGCCCCGTTAACTCTGCTGCATTGCTGGAGCTGAACTTCTTCACAGAGCATCCGCACACAGAGACGAGGAGGAATACCACACAGGGAAATAAGAGGCAGTGGTGCCTTAGAAATACCACTCAGTGGCTGGGCTTTTCATCACTGAAGGTCACCTCTCCCGGGATGAGACAGGTTCAGAGACGCCTCTGGCTCGTGGCGTAATGAATGGAGGGAAATATAGGAGCGTGAAGACGCAGAGACCAGGGGAAGAACGGTCGGGGAAGCCGAAGAGGCATATAAAAGGGAATGACGGCTCGACAGAACAGCAGGAGGGAGGCAATAAACCCAGATTTGCTTTAGCGAACTGGAGATAGATGGAGATCAAAAGATTGTGCTTGTCACAGCTCAGCTATCACAGCTGACTGACACCCCAGCTGTGACTTTAAGGCTTTCCTCATGAGAGACTTTAATGGCTGCTGGATTTCTGAGCGAAAGACAGACCCACCGTCTGACTAGACTGGTCAGAAGAAATGATAAGAGGTGATTAAAAGTGTGTGTGTGGAGGGGGGGCTTCGGAGAGTGGGCTGCAGCTGCTGCAGGTAAAGATTTACCTTGTTTATAATCACATCAAAATAAGTTGTCAGTAGAAACTTTTCCGATGATTTGAATCATCTTTCAGGCAGGCTGACTCTAGCTTTCTAATGTGCTATCCTACTAAACACAAGTAAACTTTAGATACCAATACTTTTACAAGGTTGGTCAAATGTGCATTGTGGCTTATTTAAAGCAGCAGGTTGTAACTTTTATTAATAAAAACATGTTTTTTTACACATTTGTTGAAGCTGTTTCTATGTCATGACGGCATAATACAAGACAGATGTGCAAAAACCAATTCGAGCTCCTCTGCTTCCTTTAAGTACTTCTACTGCAGAAATACTCCGGTCAGTCAGAAACAACCAGAGTCAGAAGGAGTATCATAGTGCTGTCAATCACTCTCATGTACATGCTTCTCACACCTTCCCCCTTGCTCTCGGCAAGGCCAGAGCTGCTTCCCCACACCAGCGTCTGTTGTGAATGCTAAGGCTAGATAGCATAGCCACTGATGACAGAGGATACACAATTTTTTTTTTCTGTAACTCTAAGCTGTTTCTTCACCATTACCACAATGAGCGGCATGTACATGAGCATCACTGACAGTAGTAAGGCCCTCCTCCTGGCTTTGATTGGTTGTTTATGATTAGGAACAGTGTATTTCTGCAGGCTTATTTAATCAGTATTGTCAACATGGAAAGTTTGTTGTTGTATTCAATCAGTATTTCAAACTCTCATAGCAACTCTTTTTTTATTTTAAAGAAAGCGACGAGCACCAGAGTAAAGACGGCCGTGTTGCCAATACCAATACTGATACTTTTATAGTTTTTATATAAACTTTTTATTTTATTTACATTTAATATATCATCAAACTTCTGACCTGTAGGGATTTATATGTTTTTTCTTTTGAATTATTTTGCTCAAAGCAAGAACAAAAATTTAAAAACAGTTTACAGATATTTGCAAAATACTTTATAAAACATATTAGCATGATTTGATACAGAGTTGGTGTCGATGTTATCCATATTTTGGATTAATCTGCTTCTACTATTGGAGAATTTTGGAAACTGAGGTGTGAAAGCCCATCTGTTCTCATTCTTAATAATAAACAGCAGGTTTTTGCTATAGGCCACTCCCCTTCTCCCTTCTTGTCTGCAACATTTTTTAACATTTTAACATCCTAAATGTAACGAAAAGAGAAAACAAATCTTTAAATTCTGGGAAGAGCTGAGACTTCAAGAGAAAAACTTTAAAACCCGACCTCAAATCTGCTCGGCAGCCTTCATTTTATCTTTCAGTGGAACATTTTCTGTTGCCAGCCTAACAGTAGTTAGTAATGGAAATCAGCACAGACAAATGTAATTCTTTTGCAACCCTGCCGTGCCATGTATGCACGAGCAAAACAAACCTTGGTGAACCTCAGGAGAAACATGTTCTGTTTGCATGCAGCACTGTGTTGCTCTGCTGTGGTTTTCTCAAAAGATTTGAGTCCCTAGCAACACAGACTAGGGAAAGTGCATCGCTGCAATTACAACTACTTCCATTGAGCAAATAAAACAGTTTCAATCTCTGAACATCAAACTGTTTCTGCATGAGCAAGTCTGGATTGCTTTTGTGTAATGAAATCATTGTAGAGCTGCATCTCCTACTGTTTTCGTTTGAATCCAAACCACTCAATCAAAACGGCATTGTATGTGCATTAAAATTATTACCACCACAGATGAGTTCTTTACAGAAATCATATTTTCAAAATGTAGTGGGATAAGCAAGAAAAACAGCTTCTCTCTACATGGGGAAACAATCTATTTTTGTCCATTTACATTTTTTGCGCATTGTATTTCAACCTTCAGTCTCACAGAACAGATGCTGAAAGAGGACAAAACAGCAAAAGTCAAAAGTTCACCACCTCATGACTCCCCCCGACACCAGAGTTATGCCTCCACAGACTCATAAATCTGTAAACTGCATCACAGTTAAAGCAACAGTAAATTTTATCAATAATAAATGTGTAGAAAACATTTGTTTATGTCCTGACAGTATAACATGAGACAGATAATTTGTGAAAAAATTAAGTTCTTAAGTCTCCCCTTGCTGTCCTATTGCCATCTGCAGAAAAACACTACTCTCGGTCAGAAACAACCAATCAGAGCCAGGAGGAGAGTCCTAGCCCTGTCAATCAGGCTTGTGTACAAGCTATTCACAATCTCGCTGCTCTATGCAGCTATTTGCCGTGAATGCTAAGACTAGTTAGCATGACCACCAATGTCATTTAATTAAGTTTTCCTGTAACGTTAAGTTGTTTCTCCACCATTAGCACCGCTGTTGCAAACCACCAATCTTGAGCAGCGTGTACATGACTATGATTGACAGCGGTAAGACCCTCCTCCTGGCTCTGATTAGTTGTTACAGACCAATGAGAGTAGTGTTTTTTTTTATGAACTATCCATTTCATGTTATACTGTCAGGACATTGTGACACTTTTCCTGTGAGGGCCACATAACTTTTCCCTTCTCTGGTGGGGGGCCGGAGATTGTTGATGGGGGGGTGAGTTTCTCGATTGATTTTTACCCAGAAAGACCATGGGAAAAAACCATGAGTGAAACGGTCACTGGGACTGACTAGTATATATTCCATTGAGGGAAAGTAACTTTAACATATTAATTTATCATATGTTAACATAAAGGCTCGTTTTGAAGTATAAGCTACTACTTAGCATTGCTTCGAAAAATTCAACCTGGAATGCGGCGTTCATAACAGACGCGTGTGTTCATCTCATCTGCTCTACCGCTAGCAAACAACCGTACTGATTAAATAACATAAAAGTCAAGCAGTTCCCTAAAAGTCCAAAAGATGGCAGCAATGCGCCCTACAGTTTACAGGACACACTTCCTGCTAAAGAGGAAGTGTGGTTGAAGAAAAATCCACATATAAACCGGAAAATACAATAAATGAAAAAAAAAATCTGAATGCTCTCTGATATTGTTCAGGGGGCCGGACCAAATGTGGAGGCAGCCCGGGGGCCGTAGTTTGGGGACCCCTCTTATAAAGGACCCTTCCTCCTAGCAGCTGATATACTTTATAACCACCACTACACCCAATAAACTCAACTTTGTTGAGTTTATTGGGAGTAGTAAATTGCACATATTTTACTGTGCAATTTTACTGTTGCACATATTTTTATTATCACTACTTGTATATAGTCTGTCATTTAATGTGGACATGAACATTTCGTACATTGTCTAATTAGCCAATTAAACAATGTACAAAATGTGCACATTCTTTTGTGTGAGTATTTGCTGTTATTGCCTGTCACTTTGCTGCTGTTGCACAGAAATTTCCCAGTTGAAGGACAATAAAGGATATTTCTATTCTATTTAAGGTGAAGGACGGTTAGTTTTGTTCCTGTTTCTTTGTCTCCCAGGCAACACAAAGTATACTTAACATTTTAACCTCTATGGATGTTTAATAGCTCCTTCACTGCATACTCTGCCTTTCATGGAGAAACGGTGACTTCAACTGATGGCAACAGCATCGGAAAGCTATCAGTTACACGATTCTCTAAAAGTCAAATTTCACCTCTCACCTAGCTAAAGACAGCTAAAGGCCCCAAAATAACACAAAGAGCACTTAAAAAAACAACAACAAAAAAAACAGGTAATCGACTGTGAAACAGTCACATCAAACTAAAATGATTATCAGACAGAGTAAATATTTTTCCATGGCTGCCATGAAGCAATAAAACCTCTCCTGATGATTTTACGAGCGTGTTAGTAACACTTCAGGGGAGCGATCATTATGGTGACTTGTAATGCTGTCCATTTAAAACGGCATGCCAGTACAAGAACATAATCTTTGGTCTCCTATAAAAATGTCACAACCTACAACATCTATGAGCTTAAATGCCTTCTCCTCAAACAATCTGTGTTTGTATTAGGAAAGACAGCGTGATTTCACATTTCACTGCATTATGTGGACCGTGGTAGAGGGGCAGTGTTGATTGAACACCTCCACCTGAATGTAACGCTGAATGCTCAATGCTACATCATTCTCAGGCAGATTGTGCTGCCTTGTTATGGGTATTCATGTCCCTAAGTTGAGTTGGTTTGGGGATGACAGGTAGTAGTCCCTCTGCTATTTGAGAATTTAATGTGTTCCAGATTGGACATGGACCACAGGAAGTGAAGGGGAGAGTTGATCCAGGAGGTTAAAAAGACAATTAAAGGCAAAGGTTATAAGACCATCACCAAACAGCTTGATGCTCCTGTGGTTCATTCAGACGTTTAAGATCCATCGGACTGCAACCAAGCTTTCTGGGTGTGCCCTAAGGTGGAAAATTGAAGCTAAAGATAATAGGACTGGAAACCAAAGAGTCCAGAATAACCTCCAAAGAAGTCAAAGGTTATCTCCAAGGTCAAAAAGGTACATCAATGTTAGATGGCACTATCCGTCATTGACTGAGTCAAAGTGGACTTCATGGGAGATGACTAAGTAAGGACGCAAGTCGCAAAAAGGCAGACTGGAATTTGCCACAATAAGAACTGATAAGCCAAAGTTTTTGGGACAATGTCCTTTGGACAGATGAGACGAAACTGGAGCTTCTTGGCAAGGGACATCACCTCTATGTTCAGATACCAACAATGAAGCATATAGACGAGACCACTACCATGCTTCCAATAGTGAAACATGGAGGAGGCTCGGTTATTGTCTGAAGCTGTTTTACTGCATTAGGCACAGGGTGTAGTGACTCTGTGTGGGCTATGAAAAAAATCTCAAGAATATCGCTGTATTCTTAAGAGAAATATGCTGCCACGTGTAAGAAAGCTTGGCCTCAGTCGCAGGTAACGGGTCTTCCAACAGGATAATGACCCAAAACACAACTAACCCCCCCGCCCAAGAATGGCTAAGAGCAAAACATTGGAATATTCTGTGTTGGTCTTCTACGTGCCCTGATCTAAATCATATGGAAGGAGCTGAAACACGTCATCTGGAACAACTGGAGCAGTTTGCCTGCGAGGAATGAGCCAAAACACCTGTGGACAGGTAAAGAAGTGGCATTGTAGTTACAGTGACTGACTCAATAGTTTGAGCAACAAAATACCAAGCTACCGTTACCATCGTTACTGTCCAGGCCACATGAGTTTTTTTTTTTTTTTTAATGATTCTGTTCAACCACAATTCAAAAGCAACATCTGATTTTCATGGCTTAGCTTTCAGTAAATGTTTAATACTTTTATCAGTTTCAAGTCACTTCAGTGACCACTGTGGGGTTTCTGGTCATTGACATGGGGGTCCGAACATGTTTGTCCACATGTGTCCAAGAAGAAGAAAATGAGTCCGTCAAACCTGTAAGCCATCATTTCATAGCCGACACCAAAGGTCTGGTAAAAAGATGTAACAAAAATTACCAGTTATGTTTTATGCCGATTTAAAGCCGTAGAGCTTTTCATCTCTGGTTCATTTGACTACACGTCTCCCAGCACTAATTTCATTTAACATGACACTGCGGTATTCCATCTTTGATAGAAAGAAAAAATGTAATGTGATTTTAGTGGTTAGATATGCTCTCCAGAGAGCTTCAGAAATGTGATCAAATAACCATTTCCCATGGAGAAACAGTTTGGAAAATCATTTGATTTGTTGCAATCAATCACAGAGAACAGAATGGGAAAGTGGGCAATCCCCAAAGCCTCCTGCTGGAGAACTGCAGTAAGAAATGTAATCTTATCTCCGCAACAACTATTTCTAAGTTATCTACATACCAACTTTTTGAAAGATGATGATAGTGACTGAAAATATCTATCCAAATCGTTACAGAAATAGTTCACGCACTTAACCTTTTTCCATGGCATCTTAATCTCAAGACCTAAAGCCTACAGAACATAGTTAGAGCGAGGTACTGAGGAGAGATTAGTCTGATCTGTGTGTGAGGAATGCTGAGAGATCCCTCTCCTTGTATGCTCCGACCTTATTAAATGGGATAGGAGAATCATAATAAGCATTGTTATATTTGCCAAAGGGGTTGTATTAGCAGTGATTTGAAATGTGGGATTTTTCTTTCCCCCACTCCAATGTACTCCAATTAAAGGTTACATTTTTATATTTTCCCATTGTGGGAATATGCTACTGAAATTAAAAATTAGTTTATTCTAGAGTTTTTTATAGTTCATTTGGGTATTAATTTGACTTTTCATTCATGCCACAGAAGTGTTTGCTTTGAAAGATGTCCAACTCTTGGACAGAAACCTAGATATACATCAGTCAGATATTTGTTAGCTTCACCTTTGCAGGATCCAGTTAGCGATGGGTTTTCTTCTTTTTTTAAAATCTTTTTTTAAATCAAGGTTTCATTAAAATTAATAACAGAGGAGGAAGAAAAATGTAAACTACCCCACATATGGAGCACAACTTTTATTTTAACTAGCACTTTAGATGCACATAAGGAAACGTTGCTTCGTGCCTTTTCTAAGGCATCACAAGGCATAATTAAGAAGCACTGAACAGATATCAGCATGAGAATATCTCCACCTACATTCTGCTCTATGGGTGTTTTATTTATTTATGTTCATCCAGGGATCAATAACAAAATGCCCCACCACATGTGAGCAACGGTAATGCGGCGCTTCTCGCCTTAATGACCGCTTTGCTCCAACGTAGGTGGATGTTGTTTGTCAAGCAAATTGTGATGCGGAAGCCCGAATGGAACGACCTTTTCAAAAAATTAACATAAACCACAGAGAGCTGAGCGCAACGTGAAAGTTTCAGTAGTAACACACACACACANATAGTCTGTCATTTAATGTGGACATGAACATTTCGTACATTGTCTAATTAGCCAATTAAACAATGTACAAAATGTGCACATTCTTTTGTGTGAGTATTTGCTGTTATTGCCTGTCACTTTGCTGCTGTTGCACAGAAATTTCCCAGTTGAAGGACAATAAAGGATATTTCTATTCTATTTAAGGTGAAGGACGGTTAGTTTTGTTCCTGTTTCTTTGTCTCCCAGGCAACACAAAGTATACTTAACATTTTAACCTCTATGGATGTTTAATAGCTCCTTCACTGCATACTCTGCCTTTCATGGAGAAACGGTGACTTCAACTGATGGCAACAGCATCTGAAAGCTATCAGTTACACGATTCTCTAAAAGTCAAATTTCACCTCTCACCTAGCTAAAGACAGCTAAAGGCCCCAAAATAACACAAAGAGCACTTAAAAAAACAACAACAAAAAAAACAGGTAATCGACTGTGAAACAGTCACATCAAACTAAAATGATTATCAGACAGAGTAAATATTTTTCCATGGCTGCCATGAAGCAATAAAACCTCTCCTGATGATTTTACGAGCGTGTTAGTAACACTTCAGGGGAGCGATCATTATGGTGACTTGTAATGCTGTCCATTTAAAACGGCATGCCAGTACAAGAACATAATCTTTGGTCTCCTATAAAAATGTCACAACCTACAACATCTATGAGCTTAAATGCCTTCTCCTCAAACAATCTGTGTTTGTATTAGGAAAGACAGCGTGATTTCACATTTCACTGCATTATGTGGACCGTGGTAGAGGGGCAGTGTTGATTGAACACCTCCACCTGAATGTAACGCTGAATGCTCAATGCTACATCATTCTCAGGCAGATTGTGCTGCCTTGTTATGGGTATTCATGTCCCTAAGTTGAGTTGGTTTGGGGATGACAGGTAGTAGTCCCTCTGCTATTTGAGAATTTAATGTGTTCCAGATTGGACATGGACCACAGGAAGTGAAGGGGAGAGTTGATCCAGGAGGTTAAAAAGACAATTAAAGGCAAAGGTTATAAGACCATCACCAAACAGCTTGATGCTCCTGTGGTTCATTCAGACGTTTAAGATCCATCGGACTGCAACCAAGCTTTCTGGGTGTGCCCTAAGGTGGAAAATTGAAGCTAAAGATAATAGGACTGGAAACCAAAGAGTCCAGAATAACCTCCAAAGAAGTCAAAGGTTATCTCCAAGGTCAAAAAGGTACATCAATGTTAGATGGCACTATCCGTCATTGACTGAGTCAAAGTGGACTTCATGGGAGATGACTAAGTAAGGACGCAAGTCGCAAAAAGGCAGACTGGAATTTGCCACAATAAGAACTGATAAGCCAAAGTTTTTGGGACAATGTCCTTTGGACAGATGAGACGAAACTGGAGCTTCTTGGCAAGGGACATCACCTCTATGTTCAGATACCAACAATGAAGCATATAGACGAGACCACTACCATGCTTCCAATAGTGAAACATGGAGGAGGCTCGGTTATTGTCTGAAGCTGTTTTACTGCATTAGGCACAGGGTGTAGTGACTCTGTGTGGGCTATGAAAAAAATCTCAAGAATATCGCTGTATTCTTAAGAGAAATATGCTGCCACGTGTAAGAAAGCTTGGCCTCAGTCGCAGGTAACGGGTCTTCCAACAGGATAATGACCCAAAACACAACTAACCCCCCCGCCCAAGAATGGCTAAGAGCAAAACATTGGAATATTCTGTGTTGGTCTTCTACGTGCCCTGATCTAAATCATATGGAAGGAGCTGAAACACGTCATCTGGAACAACTGGAGCAGTTTGCCTGCGAGGAATGAGCCAAAACACCTGTGGACAGGTAAAGAAGTGGCATTGTAGTTACAGTGACTGACTCAATAGTTTGAGCAACAAAATACCAAGCTACCGTTACCATCGTTACTGTCCAGGCCACATGAGTTTTTTTTTTTTTTTTAATGATTCTGTTCAACCACAATTCAAAAGCAACATCTGATTTTCATGGCTTAGCTTTCAGTAAATGTTTAATACTTTTATCAGTTTCAAGTCACTTCAGTGACCACTGTGGGGTTTCTGGTCATTGACATGGGGGTCCGAACATGTTTGTCCACATGTGTCCAAGAAGAAGAAAATGAGTCCGTCAAACCTGTAAGCCATCATTTCATAGCCGACACCAAAGGTCTGGTAAAAAGATGTAACAAAAATTACCAGTTATGTTTTATGCCGATTTAAAGCCGTAGAGCTTTTCATCTCTGGTTCATTTGACTACACGTCTCCCAGCACTAATTTCATTTAACATGACACTGCGGTATTCCATCTTTGATAGAAAGAAAAAATGTAATGTGATTTTAGTGGTTAGATATGCTCTCCAGAGAGCTTCAGAAATGTGATCAAATAACCATTTCCCATGGAGAAACAGTTTGGAAAATCATTTGATTTGTTGCAATCAATCACAGAGAACAGAATGGGAAAGTGGGCAATCCCCAAAGCCTCCTGCTGGAGAACTGCAGTAAGAAATGTAATCTTATCTCCGCAACAACTATTTCTAAGTTATCTACATACCAACTTTTTGAAAGATGATGATAGTGACTGAAAATATCTATCCAAATCGTTACAGAAATAGTTCACGCACTTAACCTTTTTCCATGGCATCTTAATCTCAAGACCTAAAGCCTACAGAACATAGTTAGAGCGAGGTACTGAGGAGAGATTAGTCTGATCTGTGTGTGAGGAATGCTGAGAGATCCCTCTCCTTGTATGCTCCGACCTTATTAAATGGGATAGGAGAATCATAATAAGCATTGTTATATTTGCCAAAGGGGTTGTATTAGCAGTGATTTGAAATGTGGGATTTTTCTTTCCCCCACTCCAATGTACTCCAATTAAAGGTTACATTTTTATATTTTCCCATTGTGGGAATATGCTACTGAAATTAAAAATTAGTTTATTCTAGAGTTTTTTATAGTTCATTTGGGTATTAATTTGACTTTTCATTCATGCCACAGAAGTGTTTGCTTTGAAAGATGTCCAACTCTTGGACAGAAACCTAGATATACATCAGTCAGATATTTGTTAGCTTCACCTTTGCAGGATCCAGTTAGCGATGGGTTTTCTTCTTTTTTTAAAATCTTTTTTTAAATCAAGGTTTCATTAAAATTAATAACAGAGGAGGAAGAAAAATGTAAACTACCCCACATATGGAGCACAACTTTTATTTTAACTAGCACTTTAGATGCACATAAGGAAACGTTGCTTCGTGCCTTTTCTAAGGCATCACAAGGCATAATTAAGAAGCACTGAACAGATATCAGCATGAGAATATCTCCACCTACATTCTGCTCTATGGGTGTTTTATTTATTTATGTTCATCCAGGGATCAATAACAAAATGCCCCACCACATGTGAGCAACGGTAATGCGGCGCTTCTCGCCTTAATGACCGCTTTGCTCCAACGTAGGTGGATGTTGTTTGTCAAGCAAATTGTGATGCGGAAGCCCGAATGGAACGACCTTTTCAAAAAATTAACATAAACCACAGAGAGCTGAGCGCAACGTGAAAGTTTCAGTAATAACACACACACACACACACACACACAGACACACACACACCCAGGAGAAATAACTGCCCGCCTCTGCTGACCGGCGCGGCTTTTGCTCCTCTTCCCCCCTCGACGGCTTTTGTTTTAATGCCCACACGTTTACAGCATGGATGGTTGTGATAGTCATGGTGTTCTGTGCATGTACAAACAGACCTCTGTCAACAGATCCTCAAAGTGAGTCAGCTGTGCTGCGTGATCATCTCCACTGGTGAAATCAGCAGTGATTACCAGAAAGCCTCTGGCTTCAACTCGCTAAGCCTCCATCATTTTCTAACCAGGTTTTACTTCGAAGGCACTGCTCTCTTCACAAAAGAAGAGTTTGTGAACCAAAAAGGCGTTTCAGAGATAAACCCTCTTAGGGACAACTGTAAATGACCTGAATAGCTAATATTTGGGAGCCGAACAGAGATAAGATTTGTGATTTCAGTCTCTGCGGCAGAGCTTTTCTCCCTCTGTTTGAGACAAGAGCAGCTGCAGCTGATAGATCTGATAAACACAACCTGCCTGAAACGAAACGGCTCGCATGTAAGAAGCCAAACATTTCAACGTTTTTCCAAAGAATAAAGAATGAACATTGTGGGGTAATAATGATGGACAAAATCTGCTTTATTTGCTTCATAAAGCATGTCTTGCTTGTTCTGTTTTCCACCATTCAGTTGCCAGTTTGTTACAAAATAAACTGCTGAAATTTGTTATAAAAAAAACTTTGTCATAATGGACTGAAGGGTAAATGTATAGAAACACAGAATGCTGAAATGGTCAAAAATGGAACGTAAGTAAATAAATATTGTAGCGTAGTCGCTAATTTGCAACGGAAAAATGTGTGAGAACTTCTGCTGCTAAGACCATCTGGTCTGCCAGGAAAAAACTTCTCTGTTGAAAACTTTTTGTCCAAAAATTATGAAATTATTGAATCTTTGATTCACATCAAGGAGAAACAAAAACCTGAGAGAAAACAGTTCATGTCACCAGGAGACTGCAGCTGGTGTTTGTGAGGCTCAAGTTCATCCTGTAAGAAAATACTTTACTACTACAGTATTTTTATGTATCATTTATGAGTACAACATTAATGTCTGCAGATTTCTCCAAACCATCGTCCTGCAACTTAGCGATAATAATTAGCTTCAGCTCATATGACATATTTTAGCATTAGTTTGAAGTAAATTTTTGTGAACAGACAACATGTTGCCGGGAAATTAACGGACACTCTAACTGGAGATGGTGTTATGGTGCGTTCACACCGAATGCGTTTTGAGCATCAGGCGCGTCTGGTTTACATCAAAGTCTATGTGGAGGCACGTCGAGGGCTGTTACGGTGCATTTCGAGCCTCTAGCGTGGAGAGATTTGAAACATTTGGAGCGTTTTGAGCATTTGACGTGTCAAGCCTGTCTGACGGGCTTGACACATCAGACCTTGGACGGGTCCAAGGTCTGTCAAAACCAAAACCAAAAATGCTTTTGGTGTGCACACGCATCAAACTTGAAGCTTCAGATGAGTTTTTGACGTGCGGAACGCGTTTGGTGTGAACGCACCATTATGTGATTTAAGGGATCTTATAGACTGTGTGAACAAAGTAGCATTTTGTCATCTACCTTACTGTAGTATAAAGCATCACAAGTTAACCACAGACTGATCATGTGTACAGAGACTTACAAAACCATATTAATCTTCATTTTATGAACTCTAGCTTCAATGCCTTTTTCTTGGCTGGACATTATTTTTACACTGATATTCCACACCATGCTAGATTAGTAACAAGGAATGGGCCAGCTCCAATTACAAGGCCTACTGTTAGTACAGGTTCAAAACCATTAAAATGTTCAAACCTTTTAACCCAGGGTATTTTTGTTTGTTTGTTTGTTTGTTGTTTTTTTTTTACCAATTTTATAACCCCATGAAAAGTTAACAAAAGCAGATGCCTAAACCTTACACCATCATATTTTGGCACCATTCTATTGCTGTATTGGCTGCATTTTTCTCACTTTTTTTCTTTCATGTTTTCTTTTTTTTATACAACTCTCTATTTGGATCATTGAACTAGAAATACACATTTTGAGCTACAATCCTGAACACATCTGAAAATTAAAGTCCTTCACCCTTGATGTTTACCCTTAATCCCTGTTGCATTTTTTGTTACGTCTCCAAGTCTTCTTAAAGAAAACAACACATCCACATAATCTCTGACTTTGTCAGCAGAGCTTTTATAGGTCTGGTTGCAGTTTCAATTCAGAAAATATTCCTTTGCACCTATTACAGCATCACAGGATGAAGTCATCATATCTTTTACTCTTTCTGGCCTCTAATGGGCAAAAATGACTTAATGTAGCTCTAAATAGAATCTGCACTCCATCTACAATCTCGCCACTATTGTCATTATTCAGCAAATAACTCTCGCTATCATTCCAGGCAATTTAAACCTTCCCTCCGGACGCGAGCAAGATAAATGCACACCTCGTTGTGTTTATGAGACTGATTATAGCGTGTACAAGTGCGCGAGTGCGTATGTGTGTGTGTATGTGTGTGTGTGCGTGTGTGTGTGTCCATACCGTGAGTCTGGTCCTCCATATGTCCCAGAGTTTCGATCTGCTCCACCAGGTCATTTGAGTTCCACTGACTCATGCCAAGCAGAATGGCGCTCTTCCCCTCCATAACATCTGCTGGGACACACACAAACACACAGAGTACACACTTAAAAAATGAGACAAAACTGCAGCAAAAACTAACTTCATACATATTTGCTATATTACCAAAGTAAAGAGATTTTTGTTGAAAAGAAAAGAAATAAAATATTAGATTTTTCTCCTCAAGTGTTTAAGCCTTCTGCCATAACGGGCAACGTTGCATCCAGAAGCAGGTGTGGGGTTCTTCATCTGTTGGGTGTGGTTTAGTTTAAATTTGGCCAGACCGAGGAGGAGTACTCTTTGCCCATGCCAAGTGCGCACACAGACCAATATGTAGCGAGTAAACAACAAAAACAAAAAACCACATGACAGATGATGAAGACAGGAGAAATAACAAGGCGTGGCAGCCATGCAGTGTACTACATATGGCTTGTGACGGCAGGAAACAACTCAGACAGCTATTGTACTGCCAATGCAACACTGGCACTTGGCAGGGATGATGCTTATGCAGACTGAGGATATCTGTACTGCAGAACATTACATATATTTTTGTCTGTCTAGTATATCAAACAAAATAACTCTGCTGGGTGAAAAAAAAAATCACACAGTAATATTTTGAGTTGTGAGTCTGTTACATTTTTGAAAAATAAGCAAAAGCTAGAAAATAAAGGTGGGATTGATTCAATCCAATATCAGTATCACACAGTCTCCAAGTTTTAGGTTGCAGTTAAAAGATGTTGCCTGCTTAGATAGAATATGAGCAGTAATCAGAGTAATCTGTGTGTGGATGTGTGTGAGAATGGGCGAATGTCTAAATGTGGTGTGAAGAGCTTTGGGATCCTGTGGACTAGCTAAAGCGTTATACCAGTAGAGGCCATTTACCATTTTACAACTTAATCTTATGAATTATGTATAAACAGACATTTTATATATAAAAGAGGGGCTTGTTATGGAAGCAGCGTGTAAAGACAATCTGCCTTCAACGGTCTGCTACTCAGCTTTGCCCTCTTTAGAGATATTTAGGTGTTGAATGGAAGGGTACTTTAACATAATTTGGATGGTTACTATTGGGAGCTTAATGAGTGATTTATTTATTTTTTTGGAACTTAGAGGAATCAAGGCACTTTAGCAGTGTTGTGTTCAAGACCACCTAACCCAAGACCAAGACAAGACCAAGACCAGAGTGTATCGAGACCGAGACAAGGCCAAGAC
>NW_015116676.1:0-2707 GCF_001443285.1 Poecilia latipinna | reverse complement strand
GCACTTTAGTAGTAGTTTTGGAAAGTAATGTCGAAGTTTATATAAAAAAAAGTACCAGATAAGTTCCAGAAAATGAACCTCTAAGTTTCATGAAAGCTCCTTTCTAAGGTGGACCTACTTTAACATACTGCATTCAATATGAAAAAAACACAAAATTAGCAAAAATTTAGCTGAAGTGCTATTAATTGCATCATTAGTAGCTGACTAACATTAACTCAATCCATTCAGCGTAGTATGAAAATTAGCTAACATAGTAGTATTTCCTAAAATGCTTTAAAGGTACCACTAGCATGCTGACCTACACCGACATGCTCTATTCAGTATGCAAAAACACATATAGAAACTAAAATACCCTAAAAGTTCATGTAACGTGCTCCCAACTATACATGGGCTACCACTAGCATGTTGACTAATGTTGGCTATGTGTTCAGCGTTTATGTCAAAATTAAGTAAGAAGCTAATGTTAGATAAAATGATATCACTAGCATGTGGGCTAAAATTACAACATTGACTAGCATTAACTCAACTCCATTCAGTGTGTTAAGTTTAACTTAATTAAAATTACTTTTTTTTTTTTTTTTGGAGAAAGTAACCACAAAGTCTAAAGGTAGTTTCAGGAAATTACCTGTTAAGTTTTGGGAAGCAACCAGGAAGTACCATTAAAGTTCCAGAACATAGGAAAGCTAAAGTAGGTTATACAGGCATATTTTTTTTTAAATAGAATGTTATCAAACAGTTACAATGCTTAAATAACTAAATTCACTAAATGAATAATATAATTTGGATTAATTTCTCCCAACTCAGACTGATGATATCAAGCCTTTCTTTTAGTTAATTATGATGATTTTCCACTGACAGCCATAAAAACACATTCAACATTAGCTTATGATGACATTGAACCAATAAATGATTTACTTATACAGGATTTACTTAGAGTAAATCATGCTAAATACCTTCTTGAAGATTATTATTTTTAATCTGACAAACACCTCATAAAACATTTTCTAATTTACTGAATATTACCTTAAGTTGTTACTGGGAAATTTTGTGGCTGGATGTAGCAAGTTCTAGAAACATTCAACATGTTCCACTCAAAAAGCAGCAACTTCTTTAAAATTAGAATCTTTTAAATTCAATGCAACACCCTCCACATTTTTTTTAGGCTTAGCAGCTATATAGCTGGCAATGATGCAAAGATAATCATAACAAGATAGTTCTAACACGTATTATGTAACTACCGCTCTCATAAATATAAATATGACTCAAGACATGCAAAAGGGACTATATTCAATTATTTTTCTTATGTATTGAGAAAAAGCCCCCAACACCTTTAGGGCTCTCTATAAACCAAATGTTTACACCTCACACAAACAATGTGAACAAAACCAACATGGCAAAGCTGCTCACTGATAAATCCTCTAACCTGTTCAAATAATAATAATAAAAAACAGAGGTTTGTATATATATACATATATATATATATATATATATATATATATATATATATATATATATATATCTTTGTTTCTGTCAGTAGTAAATATGCTCTGCCAAGCACAACCCACTGGTTAAAGAAAAGCACAGACATTTATAATATTCTATCTTGTTACGAATGCTATACATCACAGGTTAAGTAATAAAAGGGTTTTAATAAATGTGGACATGAGAAAATAACATGGACTATGAATCAGATCAAGTTTAAAAGAAAAATAAGAAAAAGAATGGGAACCACATTGAATACAAATGACTCCGTTGGTCTTCAGAGTCAGTTCTTTTTAATCAATTTGATTTACAAACGACACCTTAAGTAATTACATTTGCTTTTGACGTGATCACAAAATAAAAGCGCTGAATTTTCTATTATGCAAATTTCCAGCTCCTTCTCTTTATTTGTGATCCTCGTCCATCTTTCTAAATGCATATAGATTTGAATGTGTGTAACTGGACTCTAGCATTGTGCATTCAGGTCACGCTCTTGACTTTAATACACGGCAGAACCTCATGCTCTTTGCCAGACCAAGTGGGACACGAAGCTAACGAAAAACAAAAAACAAACAAACAAAAAAAAAAGACTGACAAACTGGACTCCAAAACTGAAGTGAACTGCCAACCAAACTCATTAGAGAAGCATAACCCATTGAAAATATATTTGATTTTCCATTTTAAAAACACACCCACTGTACACTGTGCAGATTATGATTAGCGTGTTCCAAAACACATTCTACAGTCATGGAGAATAAATGAGGCCGTTCCAGAAGAGCTCTGGCTGAGAGGAAGGATGCAAATCAGTTCCAGTTTCCCCCCCATCCACACGTCCAAATGTCTCCAGGCAAGACACTTATCCCCACACTGACAATCGGCTAGTATGAGTAAACTGTGGCTTAATAACGGTTTAGACTACAACATTAAAGAAACAGACAGTTTAACAGTAAAATTAAGGAAATCAGTGAAAAGGAGTGATGTAAATTTAGTTTGGAAAAGATAAGAAATTATTTTTCAAAAAAGATTCAACTTTCTAGAGAGATGAAAAAGAAAATCTCACATGGTTTGATCTTACTCGTTTCACCCTCCATGTACTGCAAACTCTGTTGCAGAGTAATGGGTGTCTTGTAAAAAAAAAAAAAAAAAAAAAAAAAAAAATTATTTCCTGTTATCCCAGTGGCACCTAAACATTTTCCTTACTAAAAAGGCATTTTTGAGGCCCCCC
>NW_015116675.1:20171-31358 GCF_001443285.1 Poecilia latipinna | reverse complement strand
CATTAAAGCCCTCACGCACGGCCACAGCATCAATCAGGCGACGTTACATTATTTTAAATATGTTTTGAGTGGTCAGAAAACACAGAGTGAATTAATGTTGCAGTGTGTGTGGAGGGTGTGTTAGTGTGTTATTAATATATCCTTATTATATAACAAATCCTCGTGCACACGGACACGTTAGAACGCACGGCGTAATCTTTTGGCTTTTGGCTGCCAAGATCACACAACTTCACGGCTACGAGTTGGTGCGAAACCGCTGAACTCTTTATGGATGTCCCGTTATCACAGGGCAAAATGAAAATGACAGTCAGGAAAATGTGTCGTCTTGTAGATTCGTAACTTAAATAATTCACGCGTTTCTTTCCAAGTGCACAAATTATCTCGAGTCTGCCACCTTATGCTGCCGTTACTGTTGCAGCGCTTGGACTGGACCCCGGCTGTAACGCAGCATGTTCTGTCATGTAGCAACCACAACTTTCAGTGTGTTTTTGTGGGCATGGCACGGCCGCACCTACCAGGACATACCCAACCACTTAAACTGACAAGCCGGGCAGAGAGAGCAATAATCAAGGATGCAGCTAAGTGAGCCATGGCAACTCTGGGGGTGCTGCACAGATCCATGGCTCGGGAGAAAGCAGATCAGTTTATTAAACATTTCTCAGTCCAGAAACGTATACATGTTTATCTATTATCTGCTGTCTCACAGGCTGGTTGGTTGTTTTAACTTCAGGTAAAGAGCTAAAGAGCAGGCAAAGTACTAATCCATACATTATTCTCAATACAAATACAGATAAAAATGAGAGATGACACTCTGTGATATTTGTTTTTTTACTTATTTATTTTAACTTAGCATGTTGAGGCGTCTGAATAATCTTAATTTGTTCTACCTCTGTACGGAGGATTTGAAATTACGACGTAAGAGGTTGGAAAGAGGACATTTACGACTTAATGTAGAGCGACAACAACTCAGGAGTTGGTAATAATTACCCAAGAGTTTATTACAACGGATTTGGATGTTACATTTTTTGCGACGTCCCCTCTGAAATCAAAGTCAGGCGCTGAGGAGGGTGAACCCCATCAAAACAAAATCCATCTTTATCTTCAGTCACGGCGCACAACTCACGGGGTGATTGCATTCCTGTCGTTTTCCCTCCTCGCAAACCAACAACTACGGTGGGGACTGAGATTTCCGCTGCCATGACAACACGACTTTTTTAATCCTTTCAAATCAAAAACTCATTCATGAGCAAATAAGGCTGATTAAGGTAATTATCATCCCTGACGGAGGAAAGTCTGCAATGCAAATTCTCACACTCGGCCTTCAGCAAACTCGCCCCTCTGGGGGTTTCATGTGGCGACAGCAAAAAACTCCCTGCTTGTGCACAGCTGGCTGCCGTTGGCGCGCAAAGACAAACCAAACACATGAGCGCACATCATGGAGCTGTTAAAAAAAAAAAAAAAAAAGAAAAAGACAAGAGGACTGCTGAGTGCAATCGCGATACAGGTTTCCACATGCTCCAGCCATCTGACTGCAATAAATTTCCGCAAATGTACGGAAAATTGCCGCTGCTGTGTGAGGCGCTCCTGTTGTCGACTCAGACAGACAAACAGACACAGAGACAGAGACAGAGAGAGAGAGAGAGAGAGAGCAGACTCGTTCTCAATAAAACCTAAATTAAAACGCAACGCCTAATGTGACTCCTGGGGAAAACCATCAAGGAGTTTGTTTTGTCGAACACGAGGGGTTTGATCTCAGGGAACATTTCCTGTTTATGGAGGGGTGTGTGTGTGTGTGTGTGTATAGCAGTTGTGTGCAGCCTTCAGATCTCAGATGGAGTGTGTGTGTGTGTGTGTGGGTGTGTGTGTGTGTGTGTGTGTGTGTGTGTGTTTAGAGCACATCTGCAGTTTAAAAGGGTCAGCGTGTCCACAGGCAGCTGTTGTTGTCGTGGACATTCAAAGCGTGATAGCCTTGAGATCGTTTACTGGATGCTCCCAGTCAATCCTTCCCACCGTTTCCCTGATCTTACAAATTGCTATTCTCCTTCAGTTGAATCAATTTTTCCTCCTGCTTTAAGGATAACCTCTGACCTAAGCCCCTGTCCACACAAACACCAAACACAGGAGTCCTGCAAACAACACTAGTCCAGCTACCTCCCATCTCTACGCATTTTTGGAAAGGAAAAACTCAGGAAAACAATAGGAGACGTCTGGGATTTCCTTCCGATTCGTTTCTTCAGAAACCAGATGTTACATTCATTTTAATCTATTGATGATGTCAGCTTAATTGCCACCTATTGCTTTTAACCGGCATACCAGCACTGCTGTTGTGACGTCTGCTTTTTTCTTCCGCATAGAGATACATATATTTTTAAGCATGGATAAGTGCATTTTGGGTGTGTGAAAAGTGTTGCTTTTACTCTCCAACGCTGCGCATTAGAGTCTCTGCCTTTCAGAAACGGCTACTGCAAAACCTTTCAGCCTCCTACAGGCTTTTTGGTCGATGGAACTTAAGAGGGCATGTATCGCGTTTGGTAAAACGAAAAAAAAAAAAAAAAAGATGGTGGCAGAGAAGCCTGGGAGTTGAGCCTGTGCGGATTCACTTTTAAAGAAGAACATCTGACACTATTTCTCCGAAGAAAATATTCACCTCCCTGCTGGGTTATATATTTCTTCATTAGGTGTGAAGATGGTAGCAGCAGGTGGCTAAAATAGCTTAGCAGCCCGAATGCTGGAGGGGCTACAATCTTTATGCTAATCTGAGCTCACCGCCTGCTGTTTCCAGCTTCATATTTAATGTGATGACTTGTTTTGATATTCTGTTGGAAGGGAGGTGAGTAGGAACATTTCTCTAAAAGCCTCAAACAGAGTTTAGGCTGGCGATCCACTCCGGAGTGAAGGTAAAGCGTTTTTTTTTTTTTCTTATGCAAAGTTGTAATTTTCAATTTAAATTCAGTAATATACTACAGGTCAGAGAGGATATATCCCGAGGACTTCCTGAAAGGATGTTCTCCGCCAAGAGACTAAAACCATCAACACTCTCCCTCATGTCTGAGCAGGACTTGCACTCGTTCTGACTGCTAAAAAGATAAAAGAATATATCCTCCTCATTCAGAAACGTGCGCGGAAGCTCTCGTGTTCATCGCTTCGGTCCCATACGTGGCGACGTGTTAAAAGTAAAGTAACACACACCTCCAATATCATGAATTAAAGGGTAAAAACGTTACAATTTTGCACGATGACTTCCCTTTTGATTCTGTCAAAGTGATGCGCTATTTGCTCATAAATGTGCTGAGAAAACATGCTGTTGTGTCTCTTTGAATTATGTTTTTTTTTTTTTTTTCCCCATCCGTTTTCACTTAAGGTACAGGCTGTGCTAAAAGGCTTTGAGATAAAGGCTGAAATTGAGAGGTGGCTGTAACCAAGATGTTGTTGGCGTTCAATCTTAATGCACTTTCATGTAGAAAAGAACATTAACAACTAGCTGCTCTCTGCAGTACATGCTTGGTTGATTTTTTTTGGATTTTTAATTTCATGCGTCTCAAAGGAAAAAAAAAAAAAAAGAAAAAAGAAATTGAGTTGAGCCAGAATTGTATCACATTTTCTTGTGCTGGTTAATAACTCCTTTGGGGTTTTTTGTGATGCCAGGATGCAGACGTTAACGATTTGTATCTTTATTAAAATTCCTTGGCCTCCTGCAAGAGTTCAGGATGTAAGACATCTAAAAACACAAATACATTCATAATCGTAGAATCAGAGAGCATGCCAAATAGCAATTTAGTCTTTTTGCTGGTTGGCAATTAGCACACCAGCTATTACATAAAAATGGGATTTCAAAATAACTGTGCAATGGTCATGAACCCCAACGGAGAAAGCGCAAACATCTCCCCGGCCGCATACACCTAAACTCTTGAGGAAGGCCTTGATGTTGTTTTCTTCATGAGTGACTGTACAACCAACCAACCCACCAGATCACGAGAAAAAGTGAATTGGAGTTATACCAAAAAACAGTCCAGGTAAGACACCCTGACACCACATCTTTATTCCTGCTGACTCAGCCCGTGCTACACACCAACATCCTGTCAGATAGCCAGTTGTGGAACAATAGAAGGGCAGAATGTCGAACAAGCCTGAACCTGACAAACAACATAAAACAAAAGGCGAAACGGTGAGAGTTGTGATGTGTTGTTTCCATGACTTCACCACAGCAAACCACCTTTTTTTTTTAAATGAAATGGCGGACAGAACCATCCTGATTCAGTTTCTCCAAAACATAATATGGTGTTTTCTCTTATTTAATAACTTATTTAAACTTTGAATATGTCCAATCTTATTTTCTCTTTTTTATTTCATTTCATGTATTTATGTTTTAAGTGGTCAGTGTTTCTTTATTTTTTCTCCACATTGCCATACATTGTTCATTGACTTTTTTGTTTGTTTTTTTGTCCCAGCAGTCCCCCATTAACTCCAACAGGAAGTGTCAAGCACTTCAACTTCTAATTAATTCACCGTGTTTATCAGTGGAAATCTTTTAAAGAGTATTTAACAGTTTACCGTCATGTGGTGAGATCAAACAAGAGCTAAAAGTGCAATAAAGTCCTCCTGAGCCTAATTGACCAATACGGCCGATGAGAAACGCTAAGCTGTGGTTGTAGATTAAATGCGATATCTATTACTAAGGCAGAAAAAAAATAAATGAAATTGAACGTTTGAGCACAGACTTGTGTCATCAGCAGCAGTGTGACTCTGCATTTCAAGATGTCTGTCCCCTCAGGACAGAAAGACGGCATCCACACAGCATGCTGACTGGAACAATGAAATGTGCAGGAAAAAAATGTAAAAATAAAAATAAAATCACAGGCTGTCAGGTTGTGTTTACCCCGTTCTCTCTACCTGGGCGAGTATCTGTCCTGACTCTTACCCGAGTCCTTTGCACACTAAAGCTCCACTTTTTTTTTTGTTTTTTTGTTTTGTTTTGTTCCCCCTCTCTTTAGCTACGTAACAACCGGCTGGCAGCAGCGATAAAATCCAGGCTGTCTGAGGAATATCTGCAGCGAATCAATTTCAGTCGCGCAATCCTCTGAAAGTCGATGGAGCCGTTTCGCATCCGGTGACTTGCAAAAACGCCGAACCCTTTTCTCTCTTTTTGGCAAGTTACAACCACAGGCCTTAAATCTGTTTCATTAATACTTCCTGTGGTAGACCAGCACAAACAAGTGCATAATTGCAAAATTGAACAAGAATGAATTAATACACATCTGAAAGGTGGCACAGTCCAAAGCATAATCACCATCTAAGTTTGGCACAGATGCGAATCGGACAAGATTTGCTGCCCACCTAATCTGAAAGGAGAGCATGAATCACGAAAGCAAAGCTACTTTGAGACCAACAGCAAGTCTGGAGGATGGAAGAATTTGTTGACTTGACCTTTATTAGTCATAAACACATCTAAATGCAGCCTTCATGAAAGAGGAAGGGGAAAAACGTTGTTAAAAAAAAAAAAAAAGCCAGCTGAAGTTTTTCACACGCCATGTAGTGGAAACGGCATCGTTTGTGAAAGAAGTTGCTTTGGTCAAACGAGTTCAGAATTATACGTTTTGGTCAGAAACGAGGTTTGTACATCACCCCGGACATTAACATGACACACAGTCGTGATACTGTGTGGTGCAGTATGGGTAGGGAAGCTTATGGGGAGATGGATGGAAAGAAATATGTTGCAATACCAGAGGAAAACTTGTCTGAACTTGCAGTCGGCGACACCGGGGTGGAAGTTCACCTCCCAGCAGGACAACAACTTAACAATGCAGTGGTTCAGACCAAGACATAATAATAGACACAAGGTGACTCAACAAGGACTGGCTCAGCAGGCTGAGGACAAATGCGTGTAACATTTTTACTACTTCTGCTTAAAGCCAGAAATTTCAATTATTATATTATCACTGACATTCTGTGAACTACAGTGTGTACGTCTTTCATATAAAATCCACATAAAATACATAGAAGTGTGTGATTAATATGAGAAAGTGTAAAAAAGTAAAAATGTGTACTACATGAATACTTTTACAAGGTACTGGAGGTCAGTTTTAAGCTCAAATTTGTGAAAAAAAAAACAAAAAAAAAACAACAACAAACGTGAGAGCATGTTCGTCTTTCCATATGAATGGAGACCAAATTGTGTTAGCACCAAGCTACAAGGCCGGTGCTGGACTTTTGACCTCTGGGATGCGGTATTTACTCAGCGCGGAGGTGATGGGGTGATAAAGAGGTGCTCCTCCGTCTCCTTGGAGCAGCTCTACGAACACGAGGGAGCAAGAGAGTAAAAGAGCCAACAAAAACCAGCAGTGCATACATAGTCAACATTCACTTAACTTTCTGCAAACACAGAGCGCACGGTCTCAAAATAAAACAAAAATAAAATACCACGGTAAAGGAGATTTACGCTGAACAGCCACCGATTTGAAAGCAGAAAGAGCAGAAATGAGCATTTATAACTTTATTCTGCCCCAGTGGCGTCTAGCGAGAAGGACTCTTCTTGGTGTTTGGTTTGGCGCAGGCCTGTCTTTGTCTGCAGTTTGTTATGGGAAGTCAGAGGGAGAAGAAGAGGGGCACAGAAGAAGGAAGTTGCTGTTTATATAGAAGGCGACACAGCGAGCTGCATTCCTTCTGCTGCCGCTGCTCAGAGATCCGTCTGACTTCATCACCAGCTTGTGAAAATGTGACCGAAGTGCCACAATCTAATGATTTTTTTTTTTTTTTTTAAGCAAAAGGTTGTTTTTAAAAGTAAAACCATATCTGGTTTATAAACGCATCCGCCCACAGCTTGTACTTTGATGGGCTTTGCTGAGTTGAAAACAGTCAAATAATAACTAAAAATAAAGATATGCTTTTGTTCACAAATGAGCAAGCATGTAATTGCTGCAGTTTTTGTTGGAATGACAACTATCTCTATAAAAATACATGAAGAATATTTTTGTTACTTTCATGTGTCATAGTTGTAGGGAAAAAAAAAACATTATTTGGACTTACTGATATTTGGACAAGGTATTGGATATCCTCACAATGTTTTCCTCATTGACCCTCATTCTCCATAAGTCTTGAAGGAAGAAAACAAAGCAACTCGATGCTCCCGTTTCCCTCGTGTTTCCCTTATCCTTCTCATCTTGATTTGACATGTAATTCCACTTGATTAACTTCATCCACAGCTCCTAATTTACTGGTTGGGCACAATCTCAAATATCCAAAAACTGCAACAGAAACCCTCCCAACAGCACAGAATTCAGTCCACTATAGAAATTAGCAACAAAAAATTGAGCTTTCACAGAAATAAAAACTAAAAAAAATCCCATGGGAAAACGTGAAGGAGAACCGGTCCGGCTTCCGCCAACGCCTGCACGGCCTTTCTGTTCTGTTCCATCCAGAGCCCAACATTAAGACCACAACATGGGTCAGGCTGCTTTCATTTTCCCTACAAGTGTTTTGATTATTCTTTCAGGCTTAAGATGTACTACGCGCAACTGGTTAAAATCACAATGATAGCAAATTATAGCGTATCGTCACGCAGTTTATGAACACTGAACAGTTTAGTCAAATTTGTGTTCTGAAATCATGACTGCATGGATGTTTAGCTGAACAGAACAGGAAGAAGAAGCAGCAGAACCGAACCTGTGATCCTGTTTTAGTTTTTAACCAAAGAATCGAATGTGATGAATTGATATTGTCAGTTTTGCACCTGAATCTCAGTTATTGTAACTAAACTATTAAATTTGACAGCTGGTAGCAATTAAATTGAAAATTTGAAATAGTTTATTTTCTGCTTTTATATACCGTCGCCCAGTATAAAACCATTTTTATATGAACAGTGGTTGCGGTATACAATAAACACTAATTAATGTCTCGTGAAAGTACAAAGTTATACTTAAGTGTTTCAAATTTGTAATCTTCAGTAAGAAAATAAACCAACTGAGACGGAACTGAATTATATTGGTTGGTTTCAAAACATCTGACCAATCAGACTGAAAAAGGGGAGTTTTGTTTCATTTAGTTTTTCTGCAAAAAGACTCTACTGGTAATTCATTAACATGGTTACAACTTTCTGATGTTTAGTAGAAGAAAGGATGCTGACAAAAAAAAATTGCACAAGCAACAGGAATCATGACACAGACTGCATCTGTTGCACCTTGTGTTAAGCTACTTCCTAACATCAATGCAAAGTTTTGTGGCAGCCATGTCACCTGGCGGTTCTGGTCAAATGTGTTTTCTCAAATCAGCACTCCGGGGCGATGGGGAAATTTTAGAGCACGTCCTGCTTCCCAGTGCTGACACACTTTATGGAAAAGCAGATTTGCCTGTGAGGGTAGGACTTTGCACCTATAGCCTCACAGGCAAAATTACAAATGATCATGGCATCACTGTGCTTCACTGAACCAGAAAACCAACCTGACCTTAGCCAAATGGAGAAGCTACGGACGATCGTCAAGCAGAAGTTAATGGACCAGAGAGTCAACTATGCAGATAAGCGGAAAGCTAACATCAAAACATCTTCTGCTTCCTCACCTCAGCACACGCAGGCTGACTGCCTCCATGGCACTCTGCATTGACACAGTAATTCAAAACAAGCCTCCACCAAGCAGACACTGCACAGCAGCTGGGCGCACATTTCAGTCAGCCAATCTTTCTGAATCAAACGTCCTGGTTATAATCATCCTTATGTAATATTGACATTTTCCGAGAAACTATTTTGTAAACTTCTCTATTATAAACAAATCAAATAGATAAAATAATATCACTCTGTTAGAAAACTACATGAGCTTGACCTTTTTAATTTATTTCGATGCACGTCTAAGAAAACTGGGGGGGATTCAGAAGTGCTTGGACAGCACCACACTGTGAATGCGGGACGGTGTTTTCTATCCTTCGTTCCCAAAGCTGTGAGACTTTACCGGCTTGAGTAGTCAGCCAACGTAAACAACACGAAGGATGTGATTTGGTGTCAAAAAATATTTCAGACTGGTAAAACGTACTGCAGTAGCATCCTTGTTTTTACATAACGCAGGATTTCTTAGTCACCTACTGTTGTGCAACTGCAATATGTCGAAAGGCAATTCAATAATGACGAGTTATCGCAGTATTCCTGTAGTCCCGCAGCCATTTCTCTGAAATTGTTCTTCTTCTCTGGAATGTAATCCGTGCGGATTTCTATGGATTAGTGGGATTATCCTGCACCTGTCCTTCTGTTATTGGACTCTTTTGGGTGCTCAGACAGACTGTGTCATCTGGCCCTTCTTGATGACTCATGCTGAGGGGAAGAGCGCATGCAAGGGCACAGATTTCAGAAATGAGAGTGAGATCACAGAGTAATCCCTGGTTAAACACTGAGATGATGACAAAATTCTGGTGGTTTCACTTCAGCCACTTCACAGCCGAACTAACCTTTCCTTGCCCTTCGTATTAGAAATTCTTCTATTGGTTTTTGTGTACTTATGCACAGCTGGAAAGTGGACAGGAAACACCTTTCCTCTGTGCTTTTATTGGCTCAAAGTCAAACCAACAGTCAAGCTGCCTCCGTTGGCAATCGAGGCCTTTGTTTTTCCCAACCAATCCTTAATCTTGGAGAGGCTGCTCTAAATCAAACCACGAAAACAGATAAAGACACTTATCTGTTTCCGAGCAAACAAGAAAAAAATAAATGATTCCATCAGTGAAGATGTTGAGGATTCGAATACAGTGCCACTTCCAATTGAATCACTTCCTTTGTCTCTATCTTATTAATGTTTACAGCAGATTAAGACTTTGGGAGACCAACCAAGACTGTTTGTTTCCTTCCTTTATGTGTTTGGGTGCGAATGCGAATGAGTCACAGTGATTATCGGTGATGTTTCCACCATGTTCTCCATATCAGCATTAATTCTGTCCGTATTTCCCATCAGCCCAAACATAAACACATTCGCACAACACCCAGATGCACTTGACTGAAAGTCTAAACACTCCACCTGACAGAACAAAAGCGCGGTGCAGGAGCACCGATCGCAAGTGTTTCTTGGTAACGACCCATTGAGGATATAATTATGCATAATAACTGTCAGCAGTGATGCATTATTGAGCTGTTACTGGGAAAATCAAATAGTTTTCCCCAAGCTGCAGACAGCTTGTAGAAAAGTATTTGTTTTGTGCCAGTTTAACTTTGAGCGATCATAGTTGGTGCCCTATCTTGAACTCTCATAAAACAGTCAATATACCCTGAAAGCGTTAGCAACTGCTGTACTGTTTCGCCTCATTGTCTTTCTAATTACTACTGCGACTACAGCTTTGTCTACCTCAGTTTTTCTTATCCAACTCCTGTTGTTTTCCTTTGGTGAAGCTCGCAGAGGGATTTGAACAGTTTAAATCTGTTACGCCAACACATAATTCTCACTGGTTGCTCATAATATGGAGGTACGCATGTTTTGCTAACGGAGACTGACAGCCCTCGTCTTCTGAGATGTAATAAGTTTAAAACATGTCCACACAGCAATGAAAAGCTTTGCAGGAGGGAAAAAAAATGGCTGTAAATTTTTAACTTATGATTTAATAGTGTTGTAATCTGCCATACTTAAACTGGAACACCCCCCATCCCACCACAACTCAAGTAATCCTCCAAGATTTCAGTGTGGACATACCACTTTGTATTTCTGTCACTATGAGACTTTTGTCCACTGCAGCTATTGAGTCAGTGTACAGTGGTGACCACCTGTTTGTGGTTCAATATTCGTAGATTCACTCATGCACTGATTTTTCTGTGGAGCGGGACTCGTAGAAAATCCTGCCCACTGGCAGGTTTTTTTCCCCATAGAGCACATCTTAAAGTCTTCAATGGAAAATTCATTTTGGGAAGTTAAACCATTTAGACACAAAGCTATTTGACAAGGTTGGTGTTTGCAAATCGGTCAATATAAGAGCATCCTCTGTTTTCCTTGACACTTATTGGCTGGACCTCCGAGAACGGAAATAAGGTAGACTGTATATCCTAGTAGTAGTGCTAAGACGGTTTCCACTGTGCATCTACATTAATATTTAGGTATATTTTGTGTGAGCTATTCAAATAGGTAGATATAAGAGTACTTATAGGGGTTTTGTGTATTCATGGATTTTAACGATTTGCAGTGGTGGGAAGTAACGAAGTACAAGTACTTCGTTACTGTACTTAAGTACAGT
>NW_015116675.1:0-15236 GCF_001443285.1 Poecilia latipinna | reverse complement strand
TGTATTTGTACTTTTACTTGAGTACATTTTTTGAGTACTTTCTCCACCACTGACGATTTGTAAGGCACTGTGGCTTCTAACCCATGAGAACACCAGGGGTCCACCGCATCTAAACTATTCACAAGTGAAAGTGTCAGAATTTACTCCAACTCGATATAGACAAGACTGAATCATTTTTCAAATCCATTCATCAATCTGTCCATCCATCCACTACTTGACATTTTATGATCCTATTCTCCTATTGTACTCTGTTCTGCTCATCTTCTATTTCTTACTAGGAAGCAAACCCTTCTGTACATATGTAATTAAAACATTTTCATGTAGTTTCCATTGTGTAAAATAATAAATGAAATGCAAAAACAGTCAATTTACAGTAAATGCATTGTATTTAATTAGTTTGGTCCATTTTGGCCACTCAACCCTTATGAAACATGACACATTAGGAGCCAAAATAACCCTAGATGACCTTCTGCTGTAGACATGGAGACCTAAACTACTCCTAGTCACAGTTCATTGTGAGTCAATTACTAAATCAAATTATCTGCTGTTAACATGGCGAATTTGTAATCAAGCACGGTCAGTATTAAATGTGATTTTCTATTGCATACCTAAAAGAAGTCATGTATGAAATGACCAAAACCGTAAAAATACCAGATGGTGAAGCAGAGAAAGGACCTGCATCCATTTGAAACTAAAACAACAAAAGGCTTTCAAGGTAAATCAAGACTGGGTTATATTTTCAAAAATGTACCACCAAGATATAAATATGCTCTGGGGAGCAAATTGCTACATAGGATTGCTGTCAGATAAAAAAAACAAAGAACAAAAAAAAAAACATCAGAGAACTCAACAGCGGGTCAACTGGCAGACCTCAAACAGTTCCCAGGTTTTCTGAAGATATTTTGACAACATTCAACTAAAAGTAAAATTTGGGGAAAAAAGGTTAGCTGAGATTGTTGGGGGGGCAGAGAAACGTGTTTTTTCTAGAGACTGGCAGGTTTGGTCAGGATGTGAACATCCTGTCAATACCAGACCAACTTAAGAAAGAAAAACAAATCAAGGCCATCCAAAGAGATCAACATTTCTATTATACCTTAGGCTTGATGTACTTAGTCGTAATTCATTACCGTTTATACTAAAGGTTCCTCACCTAACAGTTAAAACATATCCACATCATGCTGTCATGACATTGTTCCAGTCAAGGTTTAGACCTAATGTTCTGACCCAAACAACAGCGTTAGACCCCGAGTGCAAGATACGGGATCACACTGAACGTTTCCCTCCTGCTATTCTCCTTTTTTTTGAGATAAGTAGGGTTTTTGCATGTCAATGTCACCGTCCACCGCAAAGTGGAGGAAACAGATCCCGAGCGGTGTTCAGGGGTGAGCCAAAAGCACACAAGACCTTCCATTCACAGATAACAATGAGCGTGTATGCACATGGCATGAAAACGAAAACACATGAGCTCATGCAATCTGATCTGCGAAACAGGCAGCCAGGCTTTCATAAGAGACTCCAGCAGCTTTCTGAAGATAGAAACGCATAACGGGGCCTATAGCGCATTTCTATATCGTCCTGCTGTGATGAATGTTGGTCTCAGCATTATACAACTTGCTTCAGGCGAACTGAAAACGTCTTTACAGAGGAAAAGAAAAACCCTCTAATTTCTTTCCCACACACTGATTTCAACTGGTTAGATAACACATTGAAGTTGGATGGAACTTCATGCTGCAATAGCTTTTGTTTATGATGTACTGCAGCTTTGGAGGAAACTAGATTAGACTGACGTTGAGAGAATTCAAAAGTCCACATATACTTACACATAAGACATAAACGATGTACCTATTCATGCAGAAGGAGCACCGACCAAGTGCTGAGTTCATAGAATTGAAGATACCTGTGAGAAACCTGACATTTTAGTTTAAAACATCCTCTTTTATTCATCTATTTTATTGAACTAATTTTTCTGGATTTCCGTTATATGTTGGCCATAATTATCCAAAATACAAGAAATAAAGTCTTGCATGTTTCACCCTATGTGTAGTGAATCTATATCAGGGTTTCCCCCAGTGTATTATAAGCCTGGCGGGCCACCAGGCTTGACTTGTACACCCAGCAGACTTATCATTACTTATTTATTTATATATTTTTTTTACATTTGCATTTTCTTAGACTTTGTAGTTGGTGTTCAGATATTAATCTTCCAATCATAAAATAACACATAAATATCAAGTGATATTTTCAAATTTCCTGTCAATGTTAAACATTCTTTAACTCAAAAACGCAGCAGGCTGCTAGATAAATGACTGCTGAGCTCCCCGACCACCGGGCTTTTCTGGGGGAAACCTTGTATATATTATATAAATGTCATTTTCTGAAAGGAATTCACATTCTCAGATACGTCTGTGAAAATATTCAATTATTGTTGGGTTTTCCGAGAAGGTCTCCAGTGGCCCGTGTATTTTCAAGAACATGCCAATAGCATTTCAACTAAATGAGATAGAAGCAGCACTCGTTTGGGTTATGTTCACCTATATATTTTTGTGAACATTCAGACATTCATGTTCTTAATTTTATCCGATGTAACTGCCTCATTTCATGACATCAATATGAGTTGACGTCGCTTTAAGTTTACAGTATTTCATTTTTTGCATGTTTCTCGGTTACCTCTAAAGTAAATTCAAAACAAATATGCCTTTATGTATGACTTGTAAAAGTATATATCGATGTCAATCTTTGCCAAATTGCATCATGTTACAACAAACTTCAGTGCATTTTCCTGAGATTTATAGGAAGAGAGACCAACACAGGGTAGCAGATTTTTCAAAATTTTCACTGATGAGAAGCTCAAAGAAGTAGGAGACTTTTTATATGAACTTTTTACAGTACTGTCGAGAATTACTCAAAGTTAAAAGGAAGTCCTGGGAGACAGTAAAATTTTACTACTACAAAAATTTTCCAGTACCACACAAACCAAAAAGATTTTTTTTTTTTTTTTTTTTTTAAAGAAACCTCTCCTTCATCTGGATACAAGCTGCTCTGCTGTGTGTTACCGTTAACTTGTGCTCACCGTGTTTAAAGTTTTCGTGGAGGGAGCCTGCGCTTACCCACAAAGATCAAGGCAAGAGCGTCTCTGCGAGTGTCTTTGTGTCCAGGCTCAAACACATGTGTGCACGTGCGTGTGCTCTTTAGACCAGTGAATGATAGAGTGGGGAGACTTCAAAGCTCCACTTTGATCAGAGTGAAGACGCTCAGCGCAGGCACCACCACGTTCTGCTCTCCTCCTCATGACTAGGGCCCGACTTTGCCCGTTTCTGGCTACAGAAGCGCAGCCACAGTTTTACTTTGAAGAAACTGACGAAGCCTTAATGCAAAGAGTCGATTTGATCCACATGCTGGAAGTTTATATCGATTCTTGTTAAATAAGTCTATTTCTCAGGACGGTGTTGAAACAGCTCAGCGTTTTATTTTGTATAAGTGACTTCATCTGGTAAAATAAGTTTATGGATTCATAAGCCTGGATATAAAGGTGTGTGCTTTAAGCGTGATATTTTGCTGATGCTTTTCAGTAATAAAAGAATCTGTTCTCAAGCTGCTGTTTTATGTTGAAAGCATCACCTAATATTGGCTCTCTGACATTCAGCTAACAAGATTTGGTTACACAAAAAAAAAAAAAAAACTTTTAAATTGTTAGTGAGGAAACATTTTGGGTACTCTGTTAAAATACAACACTTTGAAAGAGTGACAGATAAAATATGACAGATTTGTAAACATTGTAGAAGAATAAAAAAAAGTTTGAGACTAGTGAAACTGACTTGTGTAATTCTGCACTGACCAGAGATTCATTAAAACATAGCTGGATATTCACTAGGTCTTTATTCGATATGGCCCACCATCCAGGGCAGCAAAGCCTGGTGGGTGGAAGGAGCACTCGAGAACTTGTAAAGTAGTATTGTGCCAAGGTATTTTATCTTTCAAAGCCAAATTCAAACATTTTGGATGAGCATAAAGATCTGCAAATAGGTAGAGCTTTGACAAATAATTTGGAATCATGTTCTATTAAAAAAAAAAGTTTTAAAAATCTACAAATCTATCAATACTGATCCACAAATTGGCAAGGTTCTACTGTACTAGCTTTGTAGAGCACTGCAAAAAAACCACAAAATCTTACAAAGTAATTTTGGTCTGTTTCCAGTGTAAATATCTTACTACACTTGAAATAAGACAAAACTAACTTAAAAGTAACTTTTCAGCGAGATATTATGAGTAAACAATTCCTTAATGTTGATGAAAAATTACTTGTTCTATTGATAGACAAAAGGACTTTTGTCCACTACGACTATTGTTGTGTGGGAAAATGTCTTGTTATAAGTTAAAAAAATCTGCCAATGGAAATAAAACTGTCATAAATATTAAGGAATTATTTACTTAAAACAAGCCTCTGTATCTTGCTAAAAAGTTACTTGTAAGTTAGTTTTGTCTTATCTCAAATTGGGACAAAGGGTTGACTTGTGAATATACACTAATTATATTTGTCAAAACATAAAAAAGAAGCATTTTTATACTTTTTATAGACTCTGTAAAGCATAATTTATGTTTCATGAAGCACTTTTTTGTGAATAAATCAAGTTGGCTGGTTGACACATTGTCTCATCTTGTCCATTTGAACTCCGTTTTGCACATCCATCTTTATTTGGATCTGGATGTAATGGGAAAACATTTAGTATCCAAATCTAGTTTTAGATACTAATTAAAGACTTCCTTTTGAATCAAATTTCAACCTAAACGTTAGAAATGGTCTGTTGGGAGGTCTTGATTACACAAAACTCAATATTCAGTTTGATCTTAAAGGGAAATTAGTCTGAACTGTTTGTCTTCTGAAAGTTTGCATCGAACCACAGTTGAGAAAAACACGAAAAAAAACCCCAGCAGTTCCGTCTACATATTTCCCTGATCGCCAAGTTATGGCAGCTCGCCTGGAGGGGGCGGGGGGGCGGGGAATCAATAGGTTCAATATTCAGAGATACTTCTTTTTCTTATAAAAAAGTTCAACAAAGCCTTGGGGATAGACTTATCACTATAATGTAGTAGTTCAAATGCAGCCTACAGCACCGAAAGGCAGAAAAACAGAGCAATGAACAAACAGATTGCCGGAGGAGCCAGACTCAAAAGAGAAGAAGTATTTATACAGAGCAGAAAACTGACTTTTTTTTTTTTTTTTTGCTGCCGACACCAAAAATATACTTGCAGGCAAAGCGCCCGAACAGGGGGGAACCCTGCTAAACTGAAAGCTGTCAAGAAGCAGTGAGGCAACGTAAGAGCATCATCGCTTTGTGAACGGTGACACCAAACTGTTATCTCTCACCAGAGCTCACAGTCAGGCATCTACGACAAAGTGCTGTGGACTTCTAAAAGTAATGACACCAAAAATAAAAAATAAAAAAAGAAGAAGCTGCCCTTTGTACAAAATGTAAATTTTCAAAAAAAAAAAGAAAAAAAAGAAAAGAAAAAGAGAAATGCCTCTATTTAGTTCCATGCCTCAACAGGGTATATTCTCGTTTTATACTCTGACAAACAAACCTAATGTGAATCAGGAACAAACACACTGCCAGGAAAGGTCAAAGCATCTTGTTTTTGGCCAAACAGCAGCTGTATTTTGTCATATTCCTGAGGCAGCAGCTGTATGCGAGGCTCAAACTGCTCCTCAGTGGCTTTTTAAGCAGCAGTGTTTTATTACCCTTGTTGGCAGACGGCCTGGTGCGACTGCGGGACCGGCTTCGCTGACGCTGCAGTCGGGATTTGCCCAGGAATCTGTAGTAGTACGAGGGTCTCCCGGATCCCTTCCTGGTGACCCCGGCCATGCTGTCAATCTCGAAGCGAAACCAGCTGGGCTGGAAAACAAGTCCTCTTGTTTGTGTTTTTGTAGTTTTGTTTTGTTTTTGTTTTTTATCGGTGCAGATAAAAGCCAAGCCAAGTTCTTGCGAGTGCAGTCAAGCTGAGTTTATCGCAAACTTTTCCTTCAGGATCCTCTTGCAGAATTTCCCCGTCTACTCAAGAGTCCTCATGGGTCGTGTTGTATGTTGATATCCACTCCGCTGTGAAACGATTTCCTACTGCTAAAAAAGAAAATTTAAAACCCATCCAGCATCCACTGAGACCAGTCCCACGGGCTCTGAGCACTCTCCCCCTCAGCGTTTCCCACAGTGGGATCCCAAAGGCATGATGTCCGGGAATGCTGTGTGAGCTGGTATCCTGAAAGACAGGAAAGCTGCTCCCGTTCCCAAAGTAAGAGTGCTCCGAAGGAATTTTATAGAAAGTCGGACAAGACTAGTCCCTCAGTTTCATTAAGGAGTGAAAGGATCCACTTGTTGCAAACTTCTGTACTTCTAAAAGCACATTCCCCCTCACCTCTTGTGACTCTGAGTGTGTGTAAAGCAGGGGAGGAGAGAGCGTGCTATGTGGCTGAGAACAACAGACAAAACTTTTGGGACATCTGCAAAAGGCGCAAAAGATAAGGGCTTATCTGGAACGGAGTTGCCGTGACTGGCTCCAGACGCCGGCACGTCGTCGTTTTCTCCAACAGCCAAACTGACCAATAACAGGCTCACAGGTGGAAGAAATCATCCGGTGCAGCGTACAAGACGGAATCTTAAGAGGAATCACCACACCCTACTTTAAGTGACTCCTAATCCAGTCTGAAGTTCCACTCCTGAGTTTAGACTCTGTCCACTTTAGTTTGCCTCCCCGGGCAAGAAAGGAAGAATGGGAGTGACCGCCTTCTCGCAGCACATGTAAATACATTGTAAAGAGCGTCCCGCAGCCAATCACAGCGGGGTCTGAGGAAAAGTGTCAGGAGGGCAGAGCATAGTCCAACAAGGGAAAAACAATGTGCATCAAAGGCTGAGAGGTGTTCATCTTATCAGATTTTCAATCTGAATCTTATGAATTATATTTGTTTTTGAGACTACATTTCCACTTTTCTCACTTTTGCTGCCTTAAATTTTCAATGGAAAAGCAAAAGTGACTCAACTCTACAGGTTGATCTTTTAGAAACAAGCTGAAGATGCAAATTTTAGAGCGAAAGAGAGAGAGATCTTAGGCAGCAGACCAGCCACTCTAATCCAAAGAGGAACAGAACATCAGACTATCATTTAAAGTCGTCATGTCACATTCCCAGGGTTTAAAGTTCATATTCTGAAGTAAGAAAGGAACTGAGTTACAATGTTGTGTTGATGAGGTTGACCAACACAGACCTCTCAAGTGGTTGGCTGATAATATTGCATAAAAAAAACAAAAAAAAAAACATATAAACGTGGACAAAATTGTTGGTGCCCCTCGGTTAATGACCAAAAAGCCCACTAAAATAACTTGAAATAAAACCTTACTGAAAATTAACCAATGAAAATCACATGCTGAACAGAATGATTTAAAAAGAAAAACTTATGGAACAGACCTGGACAAAAACTATCGATCATAATTTGACCTCTCGGATATGTTGAACTAAGGTGTGTCCTCCAATCAGCATTGCAGGAGTCCTCAAGCATGCATACAGTGAATCTGCCTACTTAAAAGGTTACGAGTAGTCACTGTGTTGCTTGGTGACAAGGTACCACAATGAACATGGGCCACAGGAAATTAAAGAGAGAGTTGTCCCTCAAGATTAGAAAGAAAACTGTAGACAAGCATGTAAAAGGTAAAGGTCTCCAGGCAACTTGATTCTCCTGTGACTACAGCTGCACTACGTACACATGTGGAAAAACAAGTTGAAATGAAACTTTTGTAATCAACATTTGCACAGTTCCTACCATGCATATATCTGCTGATTGTACCTAATCAAAAAGTCTCCCTCTCCTCTGCTCCCATCGACATTAGATTTCCTTCCTTCCGTGGCTGCTCAATTGTTCATCGCGACGCTTGTTGCTACTGCGCGCAGAGGGAACCATAACACCGCCTTCTGTGCACAGTTTCTGTCATTACCTCAGCCCATAAACCTCCAGCGACATAACACAGTAGTGTGTCTGTGAGTCTCTGACGGAGGCTGGGCTCTTTGCCTCAGCGTCCACCAAGAGCAGTCAGAATGTCCATTAAGATTTATGCATCAGCAAAATTTGCCTCTAGAGCCTCATGTAGAGAAGCAAACGAAATATGAAACATTTTGTGCGTCAACTTTCTGCCACTTGGGTCATAAGACACCCACAAGATATGCTTCTATTGTTCTTTTGGTGGGGAGGGGAAAAAAAGACCAGAAAAGCAAAGTCAAATAAATACAAATAATGAGGTTAAGAGTTGATCTCAAAAGGCATATTGGAATGTTGTCAGCTGACAACAAACTAGATTTGCACGGTCTTTCAAAATTGTACAAAGGTCTGTTAAAGGTCTAGGAATTTGAGAAATACAAATTGACGTGATTTGTTTTTTCCTACGGTTAATGTGGGATTTCTAATTTAGAATTTTTCAGAAAACAAACACATCTTTGAGAAGGAAAATGTTATTACAACACATAAACCAATTTCAGTATTCAGTCCTGTGAGCACATCTGCCATCAGCGATAGTGAATCTGTTAAAAATGAAAAAAGCTAAGCTGTCATAGGTGACTTCTCATCAGAGCGAACAGAAGTCACTTGTGGGATACCCCAAGGTGGGACCCCAAGGACTGATACCCCAGTCCTTGGGGTCCCTTTTATCTACCATAACTATGCAAATAATACACATATTTGCATTATAATCTCAGCAGGTGACCACAAATTCATCCAAGTGCTGAGCTGCTTAGTACAAATCAATGTATGGACTGTAACTTTTTTCAGCTGAACAGAAACAAAAGTGAAGTTATTATATTTGGATATAAATGGGAGCAATCAAGAGTCAGCCCACAGCTTCAACTATTACAGACAACAAACAACCAATCAGGCCCAAAATCTGGGTGTAGTGATGGACTCAGACCTGAACCTTCACACACACACAAAGACAAATACAAAGTTGGCCTTCTATCAGTTGAAGACCATTTCCAGAGTTAAACGAGAGCTAGAGAAACCCTCCCATGATTTTAGCTCAGCACCTAAATACATTAAGACATGTTGTCTATCAGTTGTTTACCAACCTCTATCGCCGTTTTGCTTTTCACAGTCACAAACTTCTCCATCTCTGCTCTATGGAGGTAGACACGTTTCAAAACATCCGCGCTTGTATCCTCCGCCATCACCTCTGTTTGCACCGGTATGTCCGTGTGGCCTGCTACTACTTCTACTAGCTTGAACGGGCAACCTGCTAGTTAATTCGAACACTGCTGCCACCTATTGACCGGAGGCTTGCCCGTCATTTAACCATGAATAAAGACAATAATAAAGTCTCCCTGCTTCTGGCAAAAAAAAAAAAAAAAAAACAGCACAAAAACAAAACATCATGCCCACAGAACTTTTTGGTGGTTTGGTTGGGTTCACCTTTCTAAAGTTGGCACTAAACTTTTTGTCAATGCAGGTGAAACATGAACAGTCAGTTGTTGTAGCACAAAACCTACAGGTGTCTATAAAAGGCTATAACTCTTGTTTACAAAAGAACCTTTCAAGTCACTTGTGTTTGTTGGTTTTTTGTTTTTGGAAAGACATAGTCCAAGTGCAGGACTCAGTCAGGATATGCAAAACAAAGTATTAGTTTTTTCACAATTAGGCAATTGTGCATCAATCAGGCTGATGCAGCTTTTAAATTCTATCAGGAAAATGTGTTTGTTTTTCAGCTGAACTGCACAAGGTACAAATCATTGGAGGTGGAAAAAGCTTAAAGATGACTGATTATGGTCTCACTATAATTTTTTAATGCTCCCTTTACCTGAAATTTCGCGAGGAGTTTCTACAATGAGAATGATTGTAGCTGCTTTTAATGAAATGACTGGTCTACATTTTCCCAACTATTTGCATGTCGGCCTCTGTGGGAATTTCTACCTACAATGGGTTTCTGTTAGGCTGAGAGTTTACAGACAGCCAGAGCAGAGTGTCAGGGTCACGAATAGTTTGCGTGCTGATACCGTACTGCTGCTGGCTTGAAAACAAAGGTGCTAGTTAGTGAGGAAAGGAACGATGAAAAGGGAAGGTAGAGTTGATCGCAGTCCAAGCTAGATAAAACTGAAAACTTATGGTAGTATAAGATGCAAAACCGTTTGCAATCATTTCCTAAAATGCAGATAATTAAACACTTTCCTAATGAGAACTTGGACAAACAAGAGCAAAATGTTCCTGTGTCTTTGAATGTTGGAAATAATATTGTCTATGTTGTCAGACAGTAAAAACAGCATGGCAGCATCTAAAAACTCACCAGTTTATTCAAGCACGTGAATGCTTTCAGCTGAAAAGGCAGTGCACGCATTGCGAGCGCAAAATGTGAGGCAACTCGCTTGATGCTGAGACTGAGACGTAAAAAGGTGAGTTAAGAAGTTCAGCATTGTGCCCAGACAGTCTCCCCCCGCCCCTGAGAAAACACGGCCACCTTTCACCTTCTTGAAACCTGCGTTCTCCACTGACTGCGGGGACTGCATAAAACTCCCTTCCCTTCAGTTTCTTATTTGGTTTTATAAAGTAAAAGTTGAGAGACTTTCAAGACAGTTGAAACATGCACACAAAACAATGGCCTAGAAAATAATGCAGTTACTTGTGACTTATGTAAACCATAAAAGTTGACTGTTGTTTTTCGGATGGGTAATAAATAAATACAGACTTTCAAAAGAGTCCAACAAATTGCACAAAATTATAGTGTGACTCATGAACGGGTAGATAGGGACAAATCCAGTTTAAGTTCAGCAGCAGCAGCGATTGAAAATAATTGTGGAACTAAATGCAGCATTAAAACTCAAATTCGAATAAATAGCAGATAAAGAGAACTATGAGAAATGTCACGACCAAAAGCAGGAAACTAAGCAGTGACTGTCAGAAAATCTGCTGTTAAGGACAATGAAGATCAAGTTGTAAACAGTCATTTTATATTTGCAACCCGCTTATTTTTTTTTTTTCTTCTTCGTCTTCTATTTGGAGTTTAACTGATCCAACCGCAGCATAAACAAGGGCTTATGTTGCTCAGCGAAGTCCAAGTGATGTGGTTTTGCCCTGACAAAATTATAGATGTGGAGTCCTTAAATGAATCCCCTGACCATAAACGGCAATCATCCTGTAGTTCTGCCAGCATTTAGTAGATCTCAGTAGATCCGCTCTATCAGATACGCTTTTGTTCTGCAGGAAGGTATGAAGACATAACTGTCCTAATCAGCACAGGCCATTAAAAAGCACTAAAACCAGAACATTATGGGCATTCGTGGAGCCGACGGACGTATCGCAGCACGTGAGACAAAAATGACTCGGCTGAAGTCGCAAAGTAGATCATTTTGAGTAAGTAAGCAAAAGAGATTTTTGAGGAGACCTGAGAGAAATCGCAAATAAAAACAAAATGTCTTACCTTTGGAGCAGAACCGAGGACAGAAGGGTGAAATCCACATGGCGACAAACAAAAAAGAAGGAGAAAAAGGCAAAAAGGCACATACTAGACCAGCTGGTATAGTGTCCCTATTTACCTTCATTCATTATGAATGTTTGCCTGTAAGCCTTTCATGAAAGACTGTTGTACTTAGGGCACATTTAATCTATGAAGCAAGCGGACTGCACTGTGAAATGAAACAAAACCAAAAGACAAAATCTCCTTTCACTCCGCATGTTTAGACACAGCTCTAATGAGATGACACAGGGCGGTTGTATTGTAATGCTGTTTTAGTTTTGCCTCTGTTTCACGGGCAAATATTTCCACATGTTGGGTGTACAATAGACGCCGAGGCAAATGGTTGAATCCCAGCATAGAACTTCAATAACTTGGAACTTTTCTAAGTTGTTTACAATCGTAGACGCACAACTGATTGAAAGCGGAGCCTGGCTCCTGTTTCAGAGCAAACAAAAGCACAAAGAGAGTCGCATTGATTTCTAACACAGCCAACGCTATTGTCTTTTTTTCTTCTTTTTTTTTTTTTTTTTTACAGGTTAGCAGTCACACAGAATTGCATCTGAAGTGCAGACCAGAGCAGCAGAGTCACGTCGATCCAACCTTTTCAAGACATGAGGGGTTAGTTTTATTGGAAAATTCTCATTCAGGGCTTGAGTTTGAACATACAAGTTTAGTTAATGTGTGTGTACAGCAGCAGCGGACTGTCGAGATGTTTTTTCTTTCTTTCTTTCTTTCTTTCTTTCTTTCTTTCTTTCTTTCTTTCTTTCTTTCTTTCTTTCTTTCTTTCTGCCCCTCCTCATCAGACACTTGATTTATGCAGCAAATAAAAATGTCAATAGAGCCGAGTCACCTTTATTCCAGCACCGATCATTTTCTGAATGAAGAGCTGAGTACACAGTGGACATGATGAATTTAATAGAAGTCATTGCCAAAGTTTTTGATTTTTTTTTTGTTGTTGTTGTTGTTTCCCATTGCCACCAAAATTACTGCCACCATAATCAGTGACTCCAGTAAATTAATGGGACAGCCACAGGTACTTTTGTCTTAGCTACTCTTCGGAATCGGAAAAACAAGAGAACGCAACGTTCAAGTGAGACCGACGTAAAATAATAAAGACAATAGCTTCTCATCTAAACTAACCAGGTTTAATGTCAGTCTCACTTACTTAATACTTAATACTATAACAAACAAGGACGGCCACGAAACTAAGGCGATTTTGTTACCATAAACTTTGAGCAGAATAATGTAAAAAAAAAAAAATCTCCAAAGATAATTATCAAAGTATTAGACATAATGTGTACAGCAACAGGCTGTTTTGGAGCAAGCGCTTCATGTCCTACAATCCCGTGTAAATTTGTAGAGCTGGTTGGACTTTAACTAGAAATATTCTGGCTTGGCACATTGGATAATTAAGCGTACCTCATATTGGTGATTCTATCGGCCTGCTGCCCTCTTATAAGACCCTGGAAACTTGGTTTCAGCTCATGGCATCATGAGCTTTTAAAATGCAGGAACTGATCAGATGTACTCCGCCATGACACAGAAAACTGGCCATCTCTTTGTCTATGAGAAGGAAAATGATTGCAAATGTATCCAACATTAAAAAGGCTGAATGCTTTATGCAAAATCAACACTTTTCCATAGCCACCTTTGTCACAATACTTTAATCCATCAAAGGGGTAAGCTCTGTTCTAGGCAGGAATGGAAAAGGATCCTTTATGAAATGTTATAGGAGACAAAATGTGTTTAAATGTCCCCACATTTTTCTAAGGGAAGCTTAAATGCCAAATCAGAGCCGTGCCAACACTGCCCCCTTGTGGTTAACATGTAGTTGTACAATCCATCCTACATCAACAATTGAGAACCATTTGAGATTAAACTGCTGCAACGTTTTTTTTTCTCCCAAACAAATAATCCATGAAGTGAAATAAAGTTGGTTTACATAAAAATACACAATTCCATATAGTTTACATTAACTCTGAACATATTACGTGAAATAATATCCTTCGAATATTCCAATATTTGTCCAACTAAAATCTTAAATCTTCTAGTTTTTGCTCTTGAAAAATAATCCAAGAGCAGCTAAAAAGTGTTTTAAACTGTCACATCTGAATAGAGAACCTTAGCACTAGGTGTAGAATGACTTTTGCACATGCAGCGTCAAAATGTTGTGGAAATGTGCAAACATCTTCAAAGTTTACAGGTATTTTTGCTGGTTTTCAACATCAAACTGAACCCAGCTAATCAAAAGTCAATGAAAAGTTATTCACCTCTAAGATCAGATTGGTTGAATCGTGCAATCGTGCAAACATAAAAATAAAAAAAAATTTAAAAAGCTCAAAACAACTAACTAGAAACTCGTGCCTTGAGCCAAATTGCTGCCATCTATCCCTGCTGCGTCGTCTTCATCCTCTAATTCATGCGTCGGACACCCACTCGGCCCCTCCCCTGACTAAAGGCCAAATTGCAGAATGTCCTGTCCCGAGCAGAGCTCATTATACAAGGCTGGAGACAAAATGAGAACAGAGGAGTCAGTGTGACAGCGTTGGCAGGAGACAAACAGACACTTCAATTGGAGGAGGCGGAAGAGGAGTGGGGGCAAAACTTCTTTCTTCTGCGGCTAAAAGAATAAGGAGGACAAACAAGGAGGAAAATAGAGAGCGGGGAAGATGAGAGAGATGGTGCTAATTAAGCAAACACATGAGAAGAGCAAAGAGAGATGTCTAACGGTTTTTTTTTTTTATCCAAGTGCGATTATGAATCAAAATGTGCTAGAAAGCTGTGTACAATCCTGTTTTAGGAAAAACAGGTTTTCACAATAAACTTGAGTTCACAAAATAGCTTTTAATTGATGATGTTTCAAAGCATGTCGAATGTCATCTCTCACCAAAATCCTGATCTGGCTCCGAGTCAAAAATCCAAGCAAGATGAATTTCAGGTGAAAGACTAAATCTCACAAATTAAAAGAGGTGTGTGTATTAATACACCTTGATTTGTTTTTTTTGTTTTTTGTTAGTTTTTTCATGACGCAACCATAAAATTTGATGCCTTTTGTTGGGATTTTATGTAATAAGTAGCACATACCGGTGAAAAATATGTACCAAAAATACATAGTTTTAAAAATGGTTCCAAATCAGATCTGAAAAGTGTGGCAGAAATGTGTATTCATCAGACTGAAATCAAATTCTGACTCTGATTTAGGTCTGGACTTATTATTTATTTTAGGCCTGGAGTTATTTTCCGATACTCAAAGGTGCAGCACGCTAAAATCACGCTCCTACTAGAGCCCAGCCGCTCTCAGTGTTGTAAGATCAAGTTACCATGACGACTGTGCTCTGCCGAGCTGCTGGAGACGCTCATCGCTGCTTGCAGCTATATTTAGCAGCGTGGCCGTAATGAAATGTAATTGAATAATGTTAATGTGATGTGGAAAACTTAACTTATTTATGACTCCAAGTCTTAAAGGTCATCACACACTCTGTCACATCACTAGTGTCCCCCTCAGATTCAGAAGAGTTTATTTTTTTCTCCTTAAAAGTGATACGTTTTCTTGACAGCAGAACGTTCATCAGTTTGCAGTGTTGTGAGGAAAGTGACGTTTAAAGAGTCATTCCCTCTAAAGGCTCAGAGCTTAAAATAACGTCGCTTAGTTTCCCTCGTACCTGTTGATCTACCAATCAATACGTCCGATCAGCTCCACGGCAACAATCTACACCTGGATCTATGCAGTGCCAACACACACACACACACACGCACACACACAC
>NW_015116674.1:29961-31364 GCF_001443285.1 Poecilia latipinna | reverse complement strand
AGCTCATTTTAAACTTAGCCGAAGCTAACACTAACATTAAGGCATCGACCTCTCTTCTTCTCCTGCTCTGAGACTCACTAACAGCAACGTCCTCCTTTCTGATTCTGTTACATTTGATCACTTTAGCGTTGTTTGGACAGATGATGTGGCATAAAGTTCATGAGTAATGAAAATGGGGAAAATTTCATGGCAAGAATTAGTTTAAAAGGCTCAAATAAATGGCAGCCATCTTGAAAAATCTTGAAATTTAAGTGGCTGATGGGAAATATGAAAAACATGCGACCTGAGGCGTGTCTGGGCTCTGATTGGACAGAAAACAGGAAGTCATCTAGCAGTGGGAGACAGGAACTGCTGGATGGAGAACCTGTTTGGATCCAAAAGGTTCTGAAGGTCTAACCGGGTCAGAACCATCACCACACCAAGCTAATCCTGGGAAAATCCTCAGAGTTAAACTGGGATTATGGAAAACTGGGAAAGAGTTCAGAAAGATAACTGGAACAGGGCAAGTTCAGTTTCCTGTGACCCGGTTAGTCCGGTTCTGATGGTTCTGATGGCGGTCCAAACCGGATTGGGTTTATTCTGCTCTGACAAAAACTCTCCAGGGTTTGGTGACTCTGGTTCATCATGAGAAGAGTTGTTGAAACTTTATTGTTCCATTGTTGCTGAACGCTGAGTCATCATTCAGAGGACAGGAAGTAACTGGGGCCACAGGAGAAAGTTTCCTGTTTCCTGAAATATGGAGTCATCAATAGAACAATGACCCAAACACAGCAATGATACACAGCAGGAATCAACGGCCTAGTCAAAGTCTGGTCCTCCACTTGATGCACTGCACTGAAGCCTTGAATGCAGATTTAACACACACTCTATTTTATGATATAAAATCTATTTATTTGTATGTATTTCAGTTCTTCAGAGATTTGTTCTTCTTTAAACTTTTGTCTTTTTAAGATATTTAAGACACTTTAACTTTCAAAACCAGGTCAGAAACCAGGAGAACCGGCCCAACTTGAGATTGTCCATGTGTGGCCAAGGAACACTGAGGGAACTGGGCGCTCTTCTTCTTCTTCTTCTGTATTATTATTAATGTTCTTCTTCTTCACTAAAACCCAGTCTGGCAAAAAAATAACTTTTCAAATATAAAAATTCATTGCCTAGGGGGCGCTGTAGCACAGGACAGGTTTTGCCCAATAACTTGTAAGTCTCAAGCTAAAACTGAATATCAGTTTAATCCTTTAGTGAAATAAGCCCCGCCCATTTCTACCCTACCGAGTTTCCCCTCTGTGGGGCAATAAAGGCTACTTCTATTTACTGTTTTAATGGAAGGAACTGGACCGGAGAAACACCTAAACGCACCTGGACTCACCTGGACTCACCTGGACTCACCTGGACTCACCTGGACT
>NW_015116674.1:23069-25405 GCF_001443285.1 Poecilia latipinna | reverse complement strand
CCCCTCCATCGTTCCCCTCCATCGTTTCCCTCCATCGTTCCCCTCCATCGTTCCCCTCCATCGTTTCCCTCCATCGTTTCCTCATTTTGTCTTGCTCTGACCTTAAACTTCAGCCTTACTGGCTTTGATGGGACAGAACAACACAAATTTTTCTAATAAAATCTGAAAAGTGTGGTGTGCCTTTGTTTCTTAATCCCTTTTTACTCTGAAACCTCAAAATAAATCCATTGCAGTCATCCAGTGTCAGCCCAGCTAAGAGCAGCTGATCTGCATCATAGAATGGATCCATGTGTTAAAGTGGCCTAGTCAAAGTCCAGACCTGAGTCCATTTAAGAAAATTGATGTTCACAGATGACTGAGCTTGAGCAGCACAAACATCATAACAGACGGGTCTGTGCTAAAAGGGCCGTTTGTAAAGTGACAGTGATCGTTTTGTTTTATTTACGCTAAGAAAGAAAATAGGTGATCCAACTTAGAATGTAAATTGTTACCTGTAATCAAATTAAGTTTATCCAAGTATATATATTGTAAGTTTATGCTAAGTTAAACAAACTGAAATAAAGTCTGAGAAACTTTATGAAACAAATGAATTCAGTTTTTTTAAGCTTCAGTCTTTTTTTTCAGTGTACCCTGAAAGAAATGGGTGTTGATGTTTCAAGGTCATATTTTCACCATGTTATTAATTCTTTCAGAAAAGTCAGTTTCAAACTAAATAAGCTATATATTTAGGTTGGAGCTAAATTAGAAAACTAAATATTTAATTTCAAACCTAAATGTTGTTATTTTTTTAATTTGGATGTAGATATGTAACTTACTATATATTTAGTTTGGGACTGTGACATTTATGAATGTATGAACATCCTGGTGAAAAATTAACTCCCAGTTTTTCTACTAAAACGGGCAAAATAGCCCAAATTACTGCTGTTCATTTCTGACTGTGTAACTTTATCTATATGATCTGTCTGTAGATCCAGGAAGTTGCCCAACATTTCATAAAGAACGCACTTTTTTTTATTTATTTATTTTTTATAAGTAATCACATCCATTAATTAAAAAGGTTTCTGTGAATGTGTTTCAGTAACTTTATGACACGAGTTATTGTTTTGTCTTTCGCAGCCTGGAAAACCTCATGTTTAACCGGCAACTGAAACCATCAGTCTGGAACAACCGATGAGAAGCTCCCGTGCTTTGTTACCGGTAAAGCCACGCCCATTTTACCTATCAACTCCGTCATTGGTGGAACTGAAAAACAGTCTGAAACGTCATTGGCTGAGTGAGCTGCCGCTCGGGAAAGGGCGGGGCTTACAACCAGAGTTAATATATTCCGGGCAGTCGCGTAATCGTGGCGGAGAGAAAAGGCTGAGGAGGCGGCGGGGGCTGGGAGCTGAACTTGGAGGATCCCGGAGAAGCTGAGTGGAGATTTTCCCGGTTTTCCTGGTGATGGAGAACAACATGGAGCAGATGAGACCGCTCCTCACATCTGTAAGTCCCCCCCTCTTTCTCTCTCCTCTCCGGAGAACCTGTTAGCTGGAGGCTAGCGCCCCCTCAGCCCTCCGGGGTCCGGGGAGCCGAACAGAACCGGCAGGTCTGGACCCGGTACAGAGTTTGAGTTCGGGAAAGTCCAGATAGTTCAGAGGAGTTGGTGGTGTGTGTTGGTTAAAGAAGGAGATGTTCTGACCGGCGGGAAGCAAAGGCTGCCAGCGGAGCGCTTTGTTTTTAAAGGAGCACGTTGATGGCAGGAAGTGGAGAGCTCAGCCGACTCCGGTCAAAAAAAGCCCGATTTTAGATTCAACTGCGCTCTGTTTCCTCTGAGAGCGGGAGAAAATTATATTAAAAACAAGTCGGACTCTCATTATAAAAAACTTATAATCGGCATATAATGTAACCACTTTGATTAGCTGTTTGTCCTGAAACAGCTCTTGTTTCCTACCGGCTTGCCTGTCATTTCCAGATCACCATCAACTCTTCTTTCAGGTGAGGCAGAAATTTTCCACAGAACCTGAAGCCTGGTTCTGTGGAAACCAGGCTGGTTTTCAGCCTGGTTTAAACCTGGTTTTCAGCCTGGTTTTCAGCCTGGTTTTCAGCCTGGTTTTAAACCTGGTTTTAAACCTGGTTTTAAACCTGGTTTTAAACCTGGTTTTAAGCCTGGTTCTCAGCCTGGTTCTCAGCCTGGTTCTCAGCCTGGTTCTCAGCCTGGTTTAAACCCGTTTTCAGCCTGGGTTTTCAGCCTGGGTTTTTAGCCTGGGTTTTCAGCCTGGGTTTTCAGCCTGGTTTTAAACCTGGTTTTAAACCTGGTTTTAAACCTGGTTTTAAACCTGGTTTTAAGCCTGGTTCTC
>NW_015116674.1:15821-18943 GCF_001443285.1 Poecilia latipinna | reverse complement strand
ACCTGGTTCTTAGCCTGGGTTTTCAGCCTGGTTTTAAACCTGGTTTTAAACCTGGTTTTAAACCTGGTTTTAAACCTGGTTTTAAACCTGGTTTTCAACCCTGGGTTTTAACCCTGGGTTTTAACCCTGGGTTTTCAGCCTGGGTTTTCAGCCTGGGTTTTCAGCCTGGGTTTTAAACCTGGGTTTTAAACCTGGGTTTTAAACCTGGGTTTTAAACCCGTTTTCAGCCTGGGTTTTTAAGCCTGGGTTTTTAAGCCTGGGTTTTCAGCCTGGTTTGACCTGCAGGTCGCTGCTGGTGGCTCTAAGGTGTTGAGGCTCTTCTGGAGGAAACGTTTTGTGACCTCGTGGTTCTGAACCACATGGAGCCTGGAGGTCATCCTGCTGGGGGTCAGTTGGAGGAAACTTCAGCAGAGGTGATGGGAATGACCTGGCAGGTGTGTTGCCATAGTGACCAGGTGATGTAACTCTGAGTTCCACCTGTCCTTGTTTGTGGGATGATTGGATGATTGTTGAGGTCTAAGGGAAGCGTTGTGGCGGTTGGACCAGCTGAGTGACTCTGGTTGCTTAGCAACCATCTGACAACGAAGCAGGTCAGCCATGTTTAATCCACAGGAGGAACTTGTGTCGTAATAATTAAAATAGTTTGTGTGACCTGTTGGTGCTGGTCCGATGCTCAGGCTGCATGGATGCAACCCAACTAGACTGGTTTCTTCTTGGCTGGTCAACGTTGGTCAAGCGTTCAGTTACTGACTGGTTTTTCAGTTCAGAACGTCAGTCATGTTCATGGGAAACCCAACATGGAGGCTTTTAAATATCTAAATTATCGGGTGCTGTGGTGGTGCAGGGGCAAAGCACGACCCACGTATTGAGTCCTTAGTCCTCATGCCGGTGGTCGCAGGTTCGATTCCCGGCCTGGCGACATGTGCTGCATTTCTTCCCCCTCTGTGATTCACCTGTTTCTTGTCAAACTACTTTCAAATAAAGGCCACTAGAGCCTTTACAAAATATATCTAAATTATCTCTTCTTTTGTATGATCACAATTTTAATATTTAATTTAAATTATTAGAATTTTATTATTATTTAAATTTTATTATCAAAATTTATAATTTTTATTTTTGGGTTAAGTTTTAGGACTAAAGTAATTTGAATTTACTTTCTCAATTTATATTTATAAATTAATAGAATTAATTCTAATATAATTACATTATAATTATAATAAATTATATAATTTTAATATAATAAATGATATTTTATTAATTGTTATATTAATTTTCTGAACATAAGTTTATCATTTTTACCAAAGTTGTTCTTTATCTAATCATGTATTTGTTTTAGTTTTTTCTTTTCTGTGAATTTCAAAATTTTTTATTGACCTCTTGTCAATATTTAATTTTTAACTCGTATATTTCTAATTATTTCAGTTGTCAGATTGGATGTTTAATTTGTTCTGATAGTCTGAAAGACTTTGACTGGTGTGAACTGAGGCGGACATGTTGAGTCAATTTGGTGTTTTTGGTAAATTAACTCATGCAGCTGGTTGATTATTGGGAATATATGTGATTATATCTGCTGGATGTAGCTTTGAGTTTGGAAACTTTTCCCCAGTTTTCTATAAAATTGAAGCATTTTTGGCTGAACAGATGAAACGTTTCCTGATCTGGTTGGAGATTGTTGCAGTGATGAAGCAGCTCAGACTGTGGCTTTGGTTACAGAAACCACTGGGAATAACAATCCTGCTGGGGCTTTTTAATTGGGCCCAAACGGAGCCACACACACACACACACACACACACACACACACACACACACACAGTCACAGTCTAAACCCTGAAGTTCTGATCAGGCTTTAGCAGAGCCAGCTAACCCACAGCGGCTGCTCGGACCATCATGCCTCCACCACCGTGCTTTCCAGCTGCTGAGAGTCAGACTGTGTGTCCAGACAACGACGTTTAGATGCAAACCTGAGGCTGAAGCAGCAAGAACTGAGATCAATTCAGATAAAACGGGGGAAAAAAGCTGAAATGATTAATCAAATTAATTGATTATTGAAATAATCGTTAACTAACTAATCAATTGATTGTCAGCTGCGGTGTTCAGACTGTGAAAATGCCATTAGCTGCAAAATTAGATCAGTTACCAATCAATCAATCAATCAAATTTTATTTGTATAGCACATTTCAGCAGCAAGGCATTTCAAAGTGCTTTACATAATTAAAATAAAAACATAAACGGTGAGAAAGAGAAATAAAAAGCTGTAGAACTTTAGTTGAGACGCCGTCAACTGGGACTCCAACCCTTCGGACTTTAGTCAAAACGCCGTTTGACAAGGACTCTAACCTCCTGTTATGAAGCCAAAACTGTATAAAAATAAAAAATAAAGTTTTTCAGCTGCAGCTTTGCTACCAATGATCAAACGTTTAGTAAACGGATCCAGTTGTTACATTTTAGACAGTAAAATGTTATCTATCTATTTATAATGTATTAAAAAGCCTTAATCTGCAGAATGTTCCAATTGTTTTATCCAATAAATTGTTGAATTGTTGATTGATTAGTAAAATCAATTGATTGGATTGTTCTACACTGCAGACGCAGCAAGTAATGATCTCTGAACTGCAGGGTGCCAATAATGTAACAGAAACAGAATCTCAGTTTTATTTTTATACATGTCATTGTTTACATCCGGACATTTTGCGCCGTAGCAACCGTCAACAACGCCATGGCATGTTTCAGGATTCAACACCAAAAACATTTCCCACACAGAGACCAGAACGTTCAGTCCATTACAGTTTCAGGTTTATTTTTCGATTATTAAGTGATCGCTGTCGTAAATTAGATACCGCTGCTATTAGCTAAGCTAACACAGAAGTGGTTGATTAGCTAATATAAACTAATGATCTGCATTTAGGTCGCCTTTTTTGTTTTCTAACTGAAGCGGAACAGACAGAATCCCGCATCACGTCTACATGCTATGTTTGTCATAGTCAAGCTAGCATAACTGAATAGGGTTTCCCCCGGAAAACTTGTTAAGCCCGGTGGTGGGGGGGTCGAGGCGGTCCACCGACGGTCAACCGTGGTTTTGTATTAAAAGATGTTAAGTTGACAGAAAATATTAAAGTATTACT
>NW_015116674.1:0-11491 GCF_001443285.1 Poecilia latipinna | reverse complement strand
AGCTGCCCAACCAGAGCTAACGCGTTTTCTGCTGAATGTTTTGCCTGAAGCGACGTTTCCCTGTTCAGCCTCGTTTTCTGCCTCTCGTTTCTCCACAGCTGTAGACGATGCAGACTCGGGATTATAATAATAATTTGACTTAAACGAGTTAATCCTGACTCATTATTTAAATAGATTTTAAAACTTCATCACAACTAGTCAGTTTTTCTAAACATCCGTCTGGATCCGCGTTTCTGCCAACATCAACAAGTTCTGCTTCTACGCAATCTGACTGGACGCTGGAAAACACTGTTATTGTGCTAACAGGAGTTAGCCTATCAGCGGTGTTATGCTAGCAGTGCTAACAAGTAGCAGCTAGTGCTAATGTCAGCGTCCGCAGTCCAGACCTGTAAATAGGCTCAGTGAATGATCCGATAAATCGTTATCGCAGTAGAGGATAATATTGATGATTTGGTTCCATTTTCCAGAAATATAATGGTGATTCTCAAACTTTAAATTCAAATAAACGTTTAACTGTGGAACGGGAAGCCGCTTTAAACACCCAAAACACCCAAAGCAAGAAATAAAATGAATTATGAAGATTCTGCAAACAAAACTGTCCTTCTAAAAAAAGAGAAGTTTAGTTGAGACTGAAGACTTTTGTCAGTCTGGCATGAAGAGAAAAATGATAAATCATCCAAATGGAAATGTGGCATTATTGATTGATTGATTGATCTGACTCGCCTCATCAGGTCTGCCTGAACCCTGGAAAGCTGAATGACCAGAATAATATTTTACTCCAACCTGATGAACTGATTAAAAACTGAAATATATTTGTTGTTTAATTCGTCTAATTATTCAATAATTTGAATTGAAAATGTTGCTTTTTTTGTCAATACGCCGTTTTAAATCAATTGTGTTTAAATCCTGACTCTAAAATTAACTTTATGAAACATTTTAATCGTCTCTCCTCTAATTAATTAAAAGCTTTGGTGCTTTTAGCATCATTCGTCACCAGTTTAGTTTCCAGTTTATTCCAGTTACTGGTTGAAACCAGCTGACTGGGCAGGAAAAGGTTAAAAATTAGCTCTGATCTGATTGGTCGTAATGTGGCCACAGTCGGCTCTTCTTCCTCATGACTGTTGGACTGACTCCATGAACAAAGCCCGAACTGTTCACCGACCTGGTGACTCATGGTGATGTCACAGCCCAGCTGGGCTCTGACTGGACGGCGTTTAGAGGAAACCAGAACAACAGGCTGATTTCTGTCTGATTCTGGGGACGGGTCTGAATGAGGAACCCGTTTCCCCCGGCAACGGGCCCTTTAACAAGGAAACACCTTTTGACCTGCCAAAATAAAAGCCCTCCTGGAGCAAACAGACAGATTTCTAAACCTCAGAACTGATCAGCTGCATGAAACCTTCACGTTGGATGAAACGTCTGCAGTTCTAAAAACAATATGAATGAATTACTGAGAACCTGAAAATTCCTCCAACTCAGTGAAACGTCCGAGTGACGAGCCGTTCTGATTCTGGAGATCATTCAGAGAAAACCTGAAAGAAACTGCATGATCTGAACATCTAGGATCACAAGGTTATGGAAACGCCAGAAAAACTGCAGCTGCTGCAGCTTCGGCTGCTGCTGCAGCTTTTTGGTGTGAGTTTATTAAAAACCAGATGCTTTCACGTTGGGATGCAGCGGTACCGGTCCGATCTCTGTCAGGGTTTTACACAGCGGTACCGGTCCGATGGCGGTCCTGTCTGCACGTTTGCAGTTAATAGTCTCCTCACTGTTGGCAACTCAGCAACTTTCTTGCTTTATTCAGCAACATTTTATACAAAAATGTCGGTTTTGGCCAAAATTGGAATCTACAGTCTGAGATTCTTAATAAAATCTGCGATCGGCCAGAAAACTGCAATCGGTGCAGCTCTGGTTATTTCCTGTATTTAGCAGTCGATCATGCAGCGGTTTGTGGTTGTTACGCCCCCAAGGTCTAGGGGTCCAGGGGCAGTAACATAAAATGTGTCCGGAGCGACAGTGTAAAGTAAAAATGATTTATTACAAAATAAAGTTTCACAAAACAATACAATTTAACCCAATTAATGCAAAAAGAAAGAGGGATTAACAAACTCAATGTCAGGAGCAAATTAAAGTTACAAAAAAAAAATCCAAACAAGTCAGTTTAAAGTAACTCAAAACAAACCACAAAAAAAAAAACACATACAAAGGAGAGGCTGCGGGAAGCACGCAGCCTCCCAAACACAGGCTTCTAACTCATATTTAACTGGAGCAAAGTCAAAGTAACTAAACTGAACAAACAGGAACAAACAAAGACCAAGCTAGCTTAAAGTAGTTGCAACCACCAAAAAAAAAGAGAGGAGGCAGCTTCACAGAACCTCTTCAAATTAGCTGCCCCCCTAGAGGAATGAATTCAGGAGCCTTTTATGGTGCAGGTGAGCCTCATCAACGTCTGATTGGCTTGACCATCCTCTGCTGGTCCAATGGTGCAGCTGCTCTTCTACAGCCTCCAGGCAGCCAATCAGGAAGGTGTGCTCTCACAGTTGAACCTGCATAATAAAAGGGAGCCTGCACAGCCTCAAGAGGCCAGGGGCCGTAACAGTGGGTAAGGATCTGGCTTTCTCTCTGCGGTGCGTCTGAACATGTCTGCCTGATGCTGCATGTCTTAGTTTTTCTGCTGCCTGGTGTGAACTTTCCCACAGTTCCTGCTGGGCTTGCTGCACTCTGCTGCAGGCCAGACGTTTTCCTCCCGTCGAGTTTTCCTAATATGGAAGCAGCAGCGCAGGCTGGAGATGCGTCTCTGTGGAATCCTGCTGCTGTGATAATTCATCTCCAACCGAGTCGGTAGTTTGTTTTTAACACATTAATTTCTTTCTGAGTGCATTAATATTCCAGATGACATGAAATATCTGTTAAATAAATGTTTTTACCATTTTGGACACTTTGAATAAATAATAAATGTAAGTTGACAGTTCTGTCTGGAATAATCAGGAAAAGATGAACAACAGAAACCAGATGGGAAATGAAGGGCAGCTGACTTCCTGTCTGCGTCAGTTTGGGTTTTCAGTTCTGATCTGGTCCACATGCCAGACCTACAGGGGGCAGTGTAGCGCTAAGCTAAACCCTGTCAGCCAATCACATTGCTTCAAAAACAATCAGCACTTCCTGTTGGCAATCAAACATGGCGCCATGAGGTTCATTTATAGGTTAAACTGCTTTAAATCATGTCAAAGCAAATCTGTAAATTTATTGGCGGTTTATTCGTCGCAGACTGAAATTTGAGGAGCTTGAATCTCCATATTTGCAAACACAAATATGAATTTTCTCAAATCTCCAGTTTGGTCTGAATTTAAAGAAAAAATAATTTTAGTGAGTTTTAGTGTGGATGAAAAGCCAAAGCACCAAAATAAAAATTTTCCCAGATGTGGGCTGACTGGTATCTGACGCCATGTCAGCTTCATCATCAGGTAGTCTGAGTGAGGAGAACCTTCTGGGTCATGTGGTTCTGATCCAGTCCAGGCTCGTTGTTCCTCATCAGCATTCCTGAGCCAGCGGAGGACAAACTGGGAGTCAGGAGGATCCAGCAGGAGGGGGGGGACGGTGAACTGGGACTGTTTACAGAGAGGCGGCCAATCAGGAGCCGGGAGACGGCGCGCCGTCCAATCAGGAGCCAATAAGATGCAGAGAAAGCCAAGAGGTTCCGTCTCCACTTCGACTAATTGGATTTCTTGGAGGTTTTTTCCCACAGGGAGTCGGGACAGATTAAAAGGCTTCTGCAGGGGTCAGAGGTCGGGAGACAATGGGCCCCATTGGATTGAATCACAGCAGAGATTTGGACCGGCTTAAAGGAACAAACACACCATTTACTGGGGAAGGTTCAGCTGGAGGGAAGACTCACCCAGTTCATCAGTTCTGGTTCTGATCCTGGTCCTGGATCTGGTTCTGGTTGTGATTGTGGATCTGGTTCTGGTTCTGGTCTTAGTTTGGGTTCTGATCCTGGTCCTGGTCTTGGTTCTGGTTCTGGTTCTGGTACTGGTCCTGGTTCTGGTCCTGGTCTTAGTTCTGGTTCTGGTACTGGTCCTGGTTCTGGTCCTGGTCTTAGTTCGGGTTCTGATCTTGGTTCTGGTCCTGGTCCTGGTTTGTTCCTGGTCTTGGTCCTGATCCTGGTTCTGGTGGTTCTTGTGGACTCAGCAACTCAGCGGTTGGTCCAACTGGTCGCTGTTAAATCCCACCTCTGTGCGGTCAGTGAACGCCCCGCGCTGAAGAGCAGCTCTGTTTGAACGACGAGTTAAAAACTCCTGACAGGACTAAGCCCCGCCCCTGACGGGGCTTAGTCCCTCCCCCTGACAAATGTAGAATGAAATATCCCAAAAGTGGGCGGAGCCAAGATACACGTGGGGGCGTGGCCAATGCTTAGGATGAGGAGAGGGTGGGACTCATTTCCCCAAACGTTTCCTCTTTCTGCAGACGCCGAGTCTCGGAGCGAACGGTTCTGCCTCAGCCGGCCCTGCTGCTCAGTTTGGGTTTTAGTTCCTGTTTGGGCTAAGAAGAGTTTTTGAATGGAATTATTAATGCTAGGTGTGCTAACATGCTACCAGTGGCTCCTCTCCCACCCGGTGTGACGTCTCCTCTGGTTATTCTGATTTATCATCAGGGTCAGTTTAGCTGAATCAGCTCCTCAGAGGTCAGCCTGGCTTCTCAGCTTCCTGTGTCATTCTTTGTCTCCGTTTCCAGTGAACTGTTTGTGAGTCCAGCTGCAGCAGGTGAACCGGACCGGGTCAGGAGTTCAGCTGGTCCGCTCTGTTTACCTTCTTCCTGTCCAGGAGGGCGGCGCCCTGAAGCCCCGCCCCCTGCAGTCTGTCTGCAGAGCGTCAGGCTCTGCTGCTGACGAGGAAACTCGCTCTGCTATAAATACCTGAACCGCAGCTGCAGCAGACAGTTCTGTTCTGGGTCCGGTCCTGCGAAGTTCTGGTTCTGGTTCTGGTCCAATATGGGAGACTTCTGGGCAGACGTGGCCTCTCAGCGCGTGGCCAGAGGACTCTCGGTACGTATCTGTGCTGCGTCTCCAGTTTCATGTTGCAGCATTTGAGGAAATGAGAGCAGAGAGGAGCAAACATCCTGCTGAGCGTAGAGACGAAACGTCTAGATCTGCCAGAACCGCTGAGCGTCCTGCGAGTCGGAGCAGAACGTCAGCTGCTGCTGCTGGACCTGCTCAGAAAGCAGAAGAACAGAGGAGCTGGAGCTGCCCTCCAGCTCTGCTCTAAACATCAGCAGGGGAGGTCTGAGGTCAGAGGTCACAGGTCAGGCTTGCAGACAACCACGGTTCCTCCAGGCTGGATCATATCTTGGATCAAACCGACCAGAACCGGTTCTGGTTCCGATGCGGTTGTTTGTCGGTTCCAGGGAGAAACTGAAGAACAGATCAGTAAAACAAAAACGTTGAGAACGAAGGAGGCGACCAAAGCTTTGAATCTAAAATGAACTTTAAAGTGATGAAGCGACGCGGCGCCGATGTTGGGGGAAGATTTTAAAAGTTTATTATGGAGAATAAAATAAAAAATGAAATGAACCCGGTTTGTGCAGCCAGAACCAGGAAGCTGGAGTCCAACAGACATGGAGATGGAAACAGAACCTGAGCAGAATCAGAACCTCCTGGGTCTGTGTGGCTGCTCTGACCCAGAATCTGACCCGGTACCGTTCGGTTCTGTTGGGTTTGTTTCAGTCAGATTCAGGTTTATGGTGAACCCTCAGAGGTGCGTCATGTTCTGGTTGTATGGTTCGGATCAGAACCATGTAGGAGCAGCTAATCTGCTGGATGTGGTTCTGGTTCTGATCCAGAACTGGAATCTGTTCTGCTTTTCACTGTCAGGTTGTATCTAATTTTATTTGATCACATTTTATTCTCATCAAAGCGCCCTGGTTCTACTGGTTTTACTGGCTGAATTATTTACTTTTATTTTTATCTTTTGTTTTTTATTCATTTATTTAGTTTAAATTTAAATTTGTCAGTTTAAAAATGAAACAAACTCCAGATGTCTGATCCCAGCATTTTGATTGGCTGCCGAGTCCCTTGAGCCCGCCCCCTTCCTGCGGCTCAGCAGCGAACAGAGGGCTGTGATTGGTCCAGCTTTCAGAGCTAAAGAACTGGAGGTTATGAGGCTGCAGCTCCAGTTGGACTGCTGGATAAGCCCACAGCATGATGCTGCCTCCACCGTGTTTACACATGGATGTTGGGATGCATTCCCATTAACTCCACTCTGTTTTCCCCATTTGGTTTAGTTTGTCTCAGTGAGTCGGAGAGAAAAGGCTGAAGGCAAAAGGAGACGGCGTTGATTCTCCAGTGGAAAATGTTTCATCGTCTTTGTTTCTCTGCAGGGAAACGATGAGGAGGCTGTTCTGGACCAGGGCAAGACCAGCACCACCCTGCACACAAACTTTGAGAAAGAGGAACTGGAGAGTGAGTGATGCGCGCGCACACACACACACACACACACACACACACACCACACACACACACATGTTTGTGTTGCTATCTTTGTGGGGACTTTCCATTGACTTCCATTCATTTCTACAGCCTAAACCTGACCTTTACCCTTTTCCTAACCCTAACCAACCAAAACTCAATTCATACCTTAGCCCTAACTCTGACCCCTGACTCAAAAACAGGGTTTCCCCTTGTGGGGACCAGGCTCCGGTCCCCACAAGGAGCAATTGGTCCCCACGACGTGGTATATGTCAGGAAAATCATCCCCACAAGGTATTACACACACACACACACACACACACACCCCAGCAGCCCTTATTTGCACCCAAAACAGAAAGTAGCGAATCGTTCCGCCCGTATTTCCACTGTCTGGGTTTAAACAAAACGTTTCTGTTTGGGTTGTTACATTAAACATAAAAAACTTTTAACTCTTTTATTTTTTCTTCTGGAAACTTTGATTTAATTTACTTTAATCAGGAACCTCACTGTTTCCTGGAGCTTCATTTTCTGCTCCACTTTCACTAAAAGTCCGTTTCATGGTTTATTTTATTATTTAAAGTCATAAAGGATCTCATTTTCTCCAAGTTTATTTCTTTCTAACTGTAATAAAAAATGCAAAACTTGTACAAACTAGGTGGAAAATTTATTAAAATGCTAACAAAAAAAGGAGAATACTTCAAAACAAGATGCAAAACTATTTATTATGTTGAAGAATGGCTGAAAATGCATCTATGTATTTTATTTCCTGTAAATGTAAATATTTATGATGGAACTGAAGTTTGTGCCTCAGTCTTTGCCAATAAATTTATTCTGATCGAAAATTACGATTAGAAAGAAAAGGCATCAAACAGAATTAAACATCAGAGTCATAAAGCAGATGGGAGTTTATTCCATAAAAAAAATAAAATTTCACCCAAATGTGTCGGGACTTGATCCTGTTGGACCGGATCAGAACTCTGGTTCTGCTGGGTTTCATGTTAGTATTTGTGGATATTTGTTGTTCCTGTGAACATGTGTGTGTGTGTGTGTGTGTGTGTGTGTGTGTGTGTGTTCTCCTGCCAGGCCACAGAGCCGTGTACGTCGGCGTTCACGTCCCACTGGGCCGGCAGAGCCGCAGGCGGCACCGGCACCGCGGACACCGCCATCACCGCAGGCGGCGGGACCGGGATGACCACGAGGACGGCCGGGAGTCTCCGTCGTACGGTCGGTACCGATCCGATTCCTGTGTCAAGACACATCTGATGAGGATGATGAAGAGTCTGACTTCCTGCCGCAGACACGCCGTCCCAGAGGGTCCAGTTCCTCCTCGGCACCGAAGACGATGATGAGGAACACATCCCCCACGACCTGTTCACCGAACTGGATGAGCTCGCCTTCAGGGACGGAGAGGTCCAGGTGTGGAAGGAGACGGCCAGGTGAGCCGGGTTCTGAGTGGTTCTGATCCGGTAAATCGGTCCAATCAGACCGAGCAGAGCATTCAGAGAACTCTGCTGTAGATTGATGATGATGTTTGGGTGGAGCAGGAAGGAGGGCAGGGAGTCGGCGGTGAGGTGTGCGGCAGCTGGGATCTGGATCAGCTCCTGAAGCTGACCGGGTCACATGACGTTCTGGAGAGAAGAAGAATGAAAGAGGGCGGGGCTTCTGCTGGTTCTGGTTCAGACTTACAGAAACGTTACAGACTGCCGCAGCTCTAAAATCAGCAGCAAAACCAGATTTTATTAAAAAGCTGGTTTAAATGACAACTTAAAATGACAAAATCAGACGCTGACGTCATTAAAACCAGATTCTGAACCTGTTACAATGAGAGGCAAAAGTCATGGAAACAGGAGTTTCTGGTTCAGACAGACGCTGAACTTGTTCAGATTACTTCCTCGTTAAGCGAGATCGAAGACGAGATGGAAATCTCATGCTTGCTTCTCATCATGACGAGCTGCTGCTCCTGAATTTATTTCCCAGCTGTGGCGGTTAAAGTCTTCTGGATTCTGGGTTTAGTCTCGCTTCAGGCCACCGGGTCACATGACCATCAGATTGACGAGGCGTTGGACGGGCGAACCAAACAGAACCTGGAGAACGGATCGGGTTCCCCTACCAGCCAGGCTGAGGAGGAGCAGACAGGAAGTTGGTGATGATGTCATGTTTGTGTCCAGGTGGCTGAAGTTCGAGGAAGACGTGGAGGACGGCGGCGAGCGCTGGAGCAAGCCGTACGTCGCCACGCTGTCGCTGCACAGCCTGTTTGAGCTTCGCTCCTGCATAATGAACGGCACCGTGCTGCTGGACATGAGGGCCGGCTGCATCGACGAGATCGCAGGTCAGACGCTAACCACATGCTAACCTGATGACAGGCTGGGGACACACCAACAACATGCTAACAGCGCGGTAACGACATGCCAATGATGCGCTAAAGACATGCTAATGACATGCTAACAAGGCGCTGATGATGTGCTAACCACCCACTAAATACATAATGACATGCTTATGATGTGCTAACAACATGCTAAAAACGTGTTGACAACGTTCTGACGATGTGCTAATGACATGCTAATGACATGCTAACGCCCTGCGGCGACCCCCTCCCAGACATGGTGATCGACAGCATGCTGGCGACCGGCCAGCTGGAGGCGGAGCAGCAGGACAAGGTGAGGGAGGCTCTGCTGAAACGCCACCATCACCAGAACGAGAAGAAGCTGAGCAACCGCATCCCGCTGGTCCGCTCCTTCGCAGACATAGGCAAGAAGCATTCGGACTCGACGCTGCTGGAGCGCAACGGTGAGGCTGCGGCGCTGCTGCCATCCCTGAACGTCAGCTCAAACCTGGCAGTTCCACCTACAGAACCCAGTCGGGTTTAGAACCTCCCTCCGGTTCTGGTCCCGTTTAAGACCATGCACTCCACCGTCTGTATTTATCCATTAGGCCTGTTGCAATAAATCAATTAATGGGATTATAAATGAAAACATTTTCTTGATTTAGCTGGATAATAGAAGTCGCTCATCTTCTATGGGGTTTTGGCCTCAACTAAACCTTTTTTGGTAGGACAGTTTTTAACTTCATAATCCATTTAATTTGTTTGTTTAATCATTTGTTATATTTAAAAAGTTTTCCCATGTTAAATGTTCATTTGAATTTAAAGTTTTAGAGAGTGTTCTTGCATTTTAATGCTATTACAATCATATTATTTGAAAATGGTCTCAATATTATCGTTTATCGCGATAACTTCTGGGGCAGTTTATCGTCCAGCAGCATCTGTTATGGTGACAGGCCAAACCGTTTAGTTTCCTCTGGTTCCGACCCAAACCTGACGTTCTGTTTTCTCCCTGAGATCTGAGTCGCCGGGCAGAGTTTGGTTCAGTCTGCGATCTGATTGGTGCGTCGGGCCTCTGGTGTGACGTGTTGCATGAACATGCGTGTTGGTCTCTGATTCACTAACTGAGTGTTTAATGATCAGCAGAAGCTGCTTTCTGATTGGTTGGCACTAACCAGCGTGCTGATTGGACGGTTAACAACCAGCTGCTGACAGAGCAGAGCCGCCATGTTGGAGCTTCAGGGGTTTGGACTCGATCAGAACCTCGATCTTTACACGCAAACATTAAAATAATTTTTCTGTTTATATGAACATTGTTGGCATTAAACGGTTTTTATTTCATTTATAAATATAATTAAAAGCAAAAGTTGTCAGTTTTTTGTGGCGCTGCTTTAGCAATATTAGTTACAAGTTTTTGTGACTATAAGGTTCAGGCTAAAAAAAATGTCTTTCTTTCATCTCAAGAATAAAGTTATGTGAGAAGTCGTAATATGAGAATAACTAATATTACAGCAATATCACCATAATGAAGCTACTATAATATGAGAATAACGTCGTTTATGAGAGCAATTGTAATAAGAGAATAGTCATGAAGTACAAGAAAGTTGCGATAATTTCGGGATAAAGTCGTAACTCCTGATTATGCCAACGTGTATTAATGCGTTTGCTGTTAATCTGGCCCGGCCTGCAGCTGGTTCCAGTTAATCTCTGATAATCCAATCAGACCTAGGATGGAAAATAATCTATTGCACCGAATCCAGATTAATTCTGAGGTGGGAACATTTCCGTTCTGACCGACGTTCAAACCCGCTGCTTTTATCCCAGTGATGGGAAGTGAGGCGGTTTCCATGGAAACCCAGAGCCTCCTGCTGGTTTCCATGTTAGCATGACTCTGTTGACGTCGGCGTCTCTTCCTGTCCCTCCTCTCTCCAGGGGAGGGGGTGTCCTCCTCTCGCCTCTCCCTCCTCCGCCGCTCCTCCCCCCTCCCCACAGGCGCCCTTCCTGTTTGGTCGCCTCCTCTCTGGCCCCGCCTCCTTGCCTCCCAACACGTCCGCACTGTGCCTCCAGGAGCGCCACCTGTCGGAGCCCTGCCCTCCCGGACTGGCCCCGCCCCTTCTGGACCCCACCCCCTCAGGAGGAGCGCCGCACCGCCACTCGGCGTCAGAGACGCTGGCAGGCGGATCCAGGTGGTGGTTTTCCCTCCGGAGGAGGAGCAGCACCTTCACATGAATGATGGCGCTCCTGAGAGCCAAACAGGCAATAAGAGGCATGAAGCTGCTGCTCCTAACACCAGGCCTGGGGTCAGAGGTCATCTGGGGACCAATGAACCTCCTTCACTGGTTGGGATCAGCTGAGGCCTGGACTATAAATCAATAACTGACACATGATCAGCATGAACCGATAATACATCTGATAGAACATTTATACAATATTCACTGAACTCCAGAACCGCACGGGATTCTGGGAGATGTAGGCAGGGCTCTTCTACTGTCAGACAAATTACACCTCAGAGCTGCAGCTGTCACAGAACCTGGTCCATTAATGAGTCGTTCAGTACCGACCAGAACCGGTCAGTTAACCAGTTGGAGCGCTGACTCGTCATCACTGAGGTCGCTCTGAAACAAACAGGAAGTAGTCAGAGCGTGACGGCCAGCAGAGTCAGCGGCTTCCTGGACCGGTTCCCCTCACTCAGCACAAACCTCGTTGGACCG
>NW_015116673.1:36636-36837 GCF_001443285.1 Poecilia latipinna | reverse complement strand
CCGGTCAAGACTTGGAAATTTTGCTGCGGACCGGGGGGGTTTCTTTTTTTTTTTACCTAACTGATAATCCTCTGTAACCGCGTGTGGGGTTTTCCCTGACTGGAAGCTAGAACGCAACCCGTGGAATGTGACAGGTAGCCAATCAGAAAGTGCGGTGACGTAACGTTTAAACATCCCTTCAAAATAAGATACAGATACGCC
>NW_015116673.1:0-31482 GCF_001443285.1 Poecilia latipinna | reverse complement strand
AATTAGATGACGCATACGGAAGTATATGTTTACTTATTCACTGGGAAGTGTTATTTTTTCTATTTAATTCACCACAATGCTAACAAACGGCTCTATTTGTAACCAGAATGCATCTCAGTTATACAGTAAACAAGTTAGACCTTCTGATGACCTTTTATTTTCTGACTGAAGCCCAGCAGCTCTATTAGGCTAAAATACATTAACAACATATAAGAGAACAAATAAAACACATGACTCAGAATAAACGGCTCAAAACCGATTTATTTTGAGCAAACCATCAGAGTGCTGCTACCACTAAAGATACTTTATGAGTCAACTGTTAATTTAGATTCAGTCATTAAAGCCATACAAAGCAGAATGGAGCAGGCATCTAACAAATTTGCCTGGGTAAAATCATGTTTTTATGCCATCATGCATTGGTTTTATTGTTGCTCCTTCTCCTGGTGCTTCCCATTATGTGGAAGAACCGCCCCTATAAAAGCCTGTGTTCACATAATGACACAGGTTCCTGCTTCACAAAACAAAACCAGCTGAATGTAACATCAGAAATGTCATGTCTGTTCATTTTTCATATCTTGAGGCTCCGGTGGAGCCCTGCGAATGAGCAGGTACCTCCAGCCTTTCCGGGTGTGTGTAATTGAGGAGGACAGGTTGAATCGACTATGGCAGACATCAAGTATCTCCACATCACAGAAATGAGACAATGAAATGCACACCGCCTCCGTGTCAACACGCTGGGAGAAAGGTCATCTATTTTTGAGTCAGAACGGAGTAAATGTGATGGAAAGGTGATTTTGATTGAGATTTGAAACTTTTGGTTCGTTGGCAGCACAAGGATTAACTTCAGTGGGTTTAAATGTTTGTGGGCAAAAGGCCAGAACAAAGTGAGTCATTATTCTGAGCTGAAAGTATTTTATCAACATTACATGGAGGAAGAATGTAAATTGTGATAAATGGACCCATTCTTGAGCACATGAATAATAAGAACACCTTTATTGTTTTAAAGAGACTTAATAGTTGTAAATCGCTTGGAGACATATTTTGTTTTAGCTGCAGATCCAAAGGTACATTTACTTTTCATGAACCAACATCAGGAGCAAAGATTTAATTTCCAAGCATTTATATTACATGTTCTAAAAACCACAAACATGTCAGATATGATGTCCATGATAACCTGACTTTCTCCTCCTCTCTCCATGCTACTGATGGTTTAAACCCTGCATCATGAAGACTCTTCATCAGTCTCAGTTTTAACATCATACTGATATAAATATAAAGGCAGCAGCTGTTGATTAGCTGAACTTCATGATTTTGAGTCGGAAAAGGGAGAAAGGCAGATTGAGTCTCTGAATCGGGGAGGATGTGGGGCAGTTTAGGCATCTAATCCTTGTTTACGGATCATTATTGCTTTCCTACACATTTCTGTGAAATTATCATCTCCCTTCAGTTCTCTGTCTGGGATTTCTCCCATTCAGTTCAGTTTAGATTTCAGCCGGGCCAATCAGAGAACAGAAGGACTCAACGATGGCGTTAGCTTTCTGTTTTGGAGTTGGAGTTTGCCTTTGTAGTTTACCAAGGAAGTGCCGTTCAGATTCTGCATTAACATCAGCAGCCATCTTGTTCAGCTTGGTACTTCCCTCTTCACTGTTCACAGTGCAGGCAATTTCCAGGAAGCTTCATAGCGTCAATCTGGTGTATTGCATATGTCACAGCCAAACGTTCAGGGCAAAATGGAGCAGGAGATCTGTAGGCGTCTGCAGTGGTGCAGCGCAGCAACGTAGTGACTGAAAGAACAAGATCATGAAGCTGGTTTCGTCTTCAGGGTGTCTGAGCTTCTCCTGGTTGAGGAGCTCGGTCAGTCAGGAGGGGATCAGAGTAGTAGTCCTCTCCGAATCCAGACAACTTCCACATCTGGTTAGGACGCCTCCTCGGTGAGGTCCAACCCACCGGGATGAGACCCAGAGGAAGATCCAAGACACGATGGAGGGACTGGGAGCGCCTTGGGATTCCCCTGGAGGAGATGGTCCATGTAGAGGGAAGTCTGGGCCTCTCTGGCTCACCTGACAGGTGGCAGAGAAACATTTTGGTAATTTATGGACCAAAATGAAAATAATTTACATAGATAAAATAATAAAATCAGGCAAAATAAAATTTTTCAAATCAGTTTCTTTCAATAAAAAACTTCAGAAACTTGGACACAAACTGCAGGTGTGTGTCAGTGGGTAGAAAATCCAGAAATTTACTCAAGTAAGAGCAGAAATACTTCATAATAAAATAAAAATACTCCTAACAGTACATTGTTTCTTCAAAAATGTTACTCAGGTAAATGTAATTGAGTAAATGTAACTAGTTACTACCCAACATTGATTAGTTTACTGTGCCGGATTAAGTGGAAGATGGATGGACAGACGGATGGACGGATGGACGGACGGATGGACGGATGGATGGACAGACGGATGGACAGATGGACGGATGGACCAAGCTAAGCTAAGCTGATCTTCCTGCTGAGTCTGATGGAAAGCTGCTCAAGGTTTTGTGAAATTCCACATCTTTGTACTTTTCCTCCCATGTGCAAAGCAGCAGCTACAGTAACTTCTGGGGAGAAACCGAGGACATGTTGACCCTGCAGGTCATTCCTCCATGTGCAGCTTTCTCTGCCGCCTCCCGCCTGCAGCAGCAGAATCAGCATGCGTTATGTGTCGACATGAATCCAGCTTCTTTACCGGCTTTCTTCATATTTCCTTTGATTTGTTGCAACAACAAAAACAGAAACATATTTGTTAAAAATGGTCAGTTGGGGGAGTGGAGCTCTCTGCAGATAAGACACAAGTCAGCAAAAAGATACAAAGTGCACACAAGAAGCTAAAGGCAAATGTCAATACTATACAACATTTAGCAAGAAGTTTTATTTGGCTTTCTGGTTCCAGCAGAAACAGTTTGAGTCCAACCTGCTGAGTCATTCACATCCCTATCAAAGAACTGTGGAGATTAGCAGAGAGAGACAAAGCTAACTGAAAGGAAAGGTCTTCCTTCTGCAGTCCTGCAGAGTCAGACTGAGCTCAAGCAATTACTGTAATGCTGCAGGGAAATGTATCACTGCACATCCCTCATATTGGTAGTAGAAAATAACAGATGTAGTCAACATGCTGCACACTCATCCACTCCGCCCACACATATGCATCTCACTTACTCCATTATCAACAAACTGAAGAAACGCTCCCAAGCTAACGCCACTTGTCGGAACATTAAAGGAAATTTTCACACTTTTATTAATAGTTTTATGGATAAACAAAGTCAGTCGTTATCTGTTGGGTAACTCCTGTCTTTCCGACCACACCTCGTTTCTGCAGCATTGCTTCCTGCGGTTTCTCATTTATGGAGCCACATTCCCAGAAACTGTACAAATATGCAGGCAGGTGAGCTGAAAAAACAATTGTCATCATTAAATTTAATGTTGAGTATCTTTCCAGGCGGGAAGCAGTTTGAATGTGAGCAGAAGATGCAGCGGTCCACGCTTAAATTAATGTAGGAGAGGATGTCATTTACAGTCATACTGTGAGCAAACCAACCACACACACCTACACACACATTGTCTCAGCCATCCGACCACTATCTCTGTTGGTGTTCACGTTTCCCCTGGAGTGTTTGCTTCCGGAAACCAATTATGCCGTACGAGCAAATTAGCCACCATTAGCAAGCCACCAACGTGCATCACCAGGGGAGGAGAGTAAGGCCTTTATCTCATCCTGTGGCCTGTTTTCCTGCACACCAAAACACTGATTAGCTTATATTTCACACTAATGCAAAAGCTATTGCCTTAAATCTCCACACTCTTATTACTATCCAGAGTTATCTGCACACATTACATGGGTTACGTCATTCTGTTTTTCTCACCTTAAGCTGGGCTTGGTCTCCTTGTGTGATCGTTTGTCGCTACATTTCAGAAGTGGGGGAGTGTGAAAGATGCCGTGTGCTGCAGGCACGCTCTCAGAAAGTAAATACAGTTATTTTCAAACAAGATCCCCAGGAATCGCACAAATGAAGCTGTTTATTTTATCTTTCTACCACCTTCAGACGTGTTAATTACATGTGCAAACAGCATGTGGCTGCTAAAGTTTTCTCCGGACATGTGGCAGTGGATCTGCATACTGCTGGAATCTCCTGAAGGTGATCGTTTTACAGCCACGGCTTCGACTGCTCAGCTCAACCTACTGAGTAGCTTGCCTCATAGATGGAGGTATTACATCGCTCGCTGAGGAACCAGCTCATACCTTCCTCCTCCTGATGCGTTTGCTGATTTGATCAGATCAAGACTTTGCCTGAATTAACGCCACATAATTTATACCATTTAATCATAAAACCAAAAGACGTACAAAAGTCTGGATGCTTAGCAGTGTGTGGCTACATGATGGAGGGGCGTTCTCTCCATTGCTGCTGATTATTCCTCGTCCATAACAGTATTTGTGCGTTGACCCTTTGAACGTGACGTCACGCTCTGCAGAGCTCCGCCCACTCCGCCATGACGGACAAAAACAACCAACGCCTCCTCTGAAGTTAGCCAGACATCTGTAAGCTAATATCACTTCTGTTTAATTGATTTGACTTTAAAAATGGCGACAGGTTGCTGCTCGGTCCAAACCAAACCTGTCATTTTATTGTTTAACTTTTCCTGAGGAAAGATACGGCAGCGATTGATATCAGCAGCCAATCATGACTGTCGGGCCGCGGTGTAACCGCCGATTTGCAGCAAACACTTTTTACAAGGTGAGAAAACTAATGTTCATATACTTTATAAGTCAGTATGATTAGAAACATGTCAAATATTGCATTATGGAGAAGGGACGCGTATCTGATCATCGGTAACCATGGAGACAATGCGGCACATGTAGCCTAGCATGTATGGAAACAACCTGTTAGCATCTGGTCTTTTGTACGTTTGTAAGGTTTCTCCGGTGTAACGGGAAACTCTGATTATGAAATGGTGAAATAAACCATGTGGTGTGAATTCAGGCAAAGTCGGTAATTTGATCAACACGTCCATTTTCATGTAATGGTAAAATAATGCAAGTACTCTCAAAGATGAATAAACTTTAAATTCTTATGAACATTTAACACTGGAGCTGGAAGACATTTTAAATATCCAAAATAAAACGACAGAAACAACAAATAAAATGAATTATTTAGTTTCTGCAAACAAAACTGTCCTTCAGAAACGATGGCTAGTTGAGACCAAAACGCCAAACTGAAGACTTTTATCATCCTGTTCCTGGAGAAAAACTATAAACCATCCAAATGGAAATCATTGAGGTCGTTGAAGTTTATCGTGTGATTAACTGAATTATTGCTAATTGCGACAGGCCGGGTCGTAACTTACTGTTGTTTGGTTAGTTTGGGAAGTTGTTGAAATCCAAGTCCATCCATCTTTAATTATAATGTTCTTTAAAACCACACAGGACCAGCGAGAGTAGAAAGGCATCAAACAAGATGTAAAAACAATAACTAAGACACATGACGGGGTTAACAACCTGCCGTGTCCTTTGTGTTTCATGCGTTTGGTTTTTTATCTTGTCTGATCCCTGAATAAATTGCGTCTTTGGAAGTTGCTGTGCCAGTCCCTATTATAACATGGCTCTCCCTGTTACAACAGACTTTAATGGCAAAATATCCCTCTGGAGAAAAATTCAGCCTCATTATTTAGAAACAGGAAGCCATTAGGGCTTTGTGGAGAGAACAGAACAAAAGCAACATGTTCATTTTGGCTTACTTTTGACTCTAATGTGAAACTGGCACCTCTCACTTTGTTTTGCCTTCATGAAAGGAGTTTTCATCACTTTGTTTTTATTTTCATTGTATTTGCAATTTTAATGAAGATGTGGTAGAAAAAGCATAGCACCATGTTTACAGGGTCATGAAATGGAACGTGCTAATATAACACTTATCCTATATATTGTGAAAACTAATTAATTTGTGTGATTGCACTGATCACATCTGTTATTAGTTATCTTAATTACACAGTTCTTGGAAACAAACAGCATTTATGCAACATTTGCATACATGCAATGGTTTAATCTTTTTCACGCCTCTTTGCATTTTTGTCTTTAGAGTCGACACCAGAGCGAAGCCCAGAAATTTACTCAACCAGGAGAAACTTATGTCAGCATATGTTTACTCTAAGAAAAGTAAAAGGTAGCCATCCAGAAATTACTCAAGATTAAAAAGTATTTAGTAAAACAGTGACTCAAAACATGAACCGTCTAATGTTTAAAAATTACATCATCAGACAAAATACACAGTTATGTGGGATTTTGGTCATTTTAACAACCAAAATGACAATAATTCCTGTAGATAACATAACAACAATGTAACATGATGAAGGAAAAGAAACATTTTTTTTTATTTTGTTCGATATAAAACTTCAGAAAGTTTAACAGAAGCTGCAGGTCTGTGTCTGTGTCTGGTGAGTTTTGGTTAAAACATGTTTGTTCTTCATTCAGCAGGAAGAAAATCCAGAAATTTTACTCAGATATTCCTACAAATACAATTTTTCTCCAAAATGTTACCAAATTACATGGAACTGAATAAACGTAACCAGTTATGGTGGACACAACGTGACAGGAAGTCGGAGCTTTAATTTTGACATTATTGCATATATATATATATATATATATATATATATATATATATATATATATATATATATATATATATATATATATATATATTTTATATTTTTTTCTATATATTTTTGAGTTACTCTAACGGTTTTTCTGAATAACTCAAACCCACTTTTTCTCTCTGTCGGCTGGTTACACACAGACTCTTTGTTATAGCAATAGATGATCTGTCAGAGTTGGTGTGTGTGACGCCTTTTTATTTTTTAACTAAACCCAAACATTGAATTCCACAGCACATCTACATGTTAAGGTTGTCATAGTCAAGCTAGCATGACCTACTTCTCTCTCCCTCGATACTTTTTTCGTCGTTAAAACTTTTCCTGATCGTGTTATTTTGTTTTCGTAAAGCACTGCATCCTTTTTCTTTTGAATATCATGCGTACTTTTAAGATTTAGCGCGTTATGTTGATAACATAACAGCTGAAACCAACGCTAGTCATCGCTAGCCAGCAGCTTTTTGGCCTCCGGCAGGCAGACGGGGACGTGACGTCACACTGCACCGGGATGAAAAGCCTGCAGTGCTTCATGTTAAAATGTAAATAAACAGTTTAAATAAAGCCTTTGGTCCAGTTGTTCCCTCTGACTAAATGATCTGAGGTTTCTGGATGCGTTAAAAGGTCAACAATGTCCAAACCAGACCAAGCCGGGCTTCAAAGGTGAGAACTAAGATCTTTAGTAGTAACATGAATATGGAGCCAGTATAAAAGCACCAGAACAGAAGTCATGTTCTCTCTGTGTGTTTTGTTTAAATCCTCACAGCAGCGTTTTGGACTGACTGAAGTCTCTTAATCTCTGTCTGGGAGCTCGTTAAAAAGCTCTTCCAGAAACCCAGAAAAGAGGAGACAATGTGTGACTAATCACCTCCATCTCTGTGCCGTAGTTTGGAGACATTCCTCAACTAAAAGAAGCAGTTATTAATCTTTTTTTATTATTTATCTCCAGGGAAGAATCAGAGTCAAAAACCAAAACAAGGTTTCTGAGAGACAAAGAAACCTACTGGAAATGAGAACAGCGCCAGTCAGGAGCCATGATCAGTTTGTGATTCATCCCAGTTTAACTGATTTTATCAAACCTCAACTCCACCTACTAATGACTCCAATTCAAAAAGTCCAGCTTTCCTAAATAAGTCGTAAAATTCACCGGGATTTTATGGAGATCAGTGACCGTGTCCACAAATACTTCCAAAAATGTTTAAAAATGCCAACTTTAACAGTTTATAGACCAATTACATTTTAATATTTCATTGAAATATTAAAATATATAAAGTAATTTTATTAATGAATAATTAAAATTGACCAGACCCAAAAAAAATAAAAGTCCATGAAATATGTAAAACAGCTCTACAAAATAAAAGTGGCACAAGCTAAATTATTAAATAAACTAAACCCATTAAAATAGTTGTTTTTTATGTTGAACAGTAGGAGGAGATATCAGTGAAATGTTTTTGTGGTTGTCTCTTTTTGAATGTGATTGTGCTGCTACCGTGGTGCTGCGGTTCTTTCTCTCTGCTCTGAACCAAACCAACCTGTTCCCCTCCTGGCCTGTGGGGGCGCTGCACCAAGAACCACTGAAGGAAACGACACGAAAACCTCTGAAGACACTGAGCGCAACAAAATGGAGTTGCGGTTGGAAGATTTCTCCTTAGTTTTTGGTTAAAGACCATGAGTCATTTCTCCCGCTAGAGCTAGCCTAGAGCTAGCGTTTGTTTTGGCTGTATTTACCCAGAATGCCCTGCACTGTAGTCCACTTCCTGCTATGGTTCGGTTGATTTTCACACATACATTCGAACCGAACCAGAGTTCACTTCCACTGAACTGAAACTGAGGTTCGTAGACGGACCGGAGTTCGATTAGCATTCACACGTCCCAAAACGAACCGGATTTTCTGGACAAGCGGACTGGAGCTGGATGAGAGCGGATTAAACGTGTCTGGTGTTATTTTAACAGTAAACTGGAAACATCCTGACAGTGGAACTGAACTCCAAAGCTGTAGCTGGAACCACAGTTTTAATTGTGCTCTATTAAAACGTTCTTATGAATTTCCAAACGGTTTGACAGGAAGTGGTTTGTCACCCTGAAGACGGTTCTGGTCTCCACTGCGAGGAAGACGTGTCGTGTTTGAAGGTTTCCTGGGTGTTTCTGAGAAACGATCCGTTCTCGGAGGCCATCTTGCTCCTCAGCTTCTCAAACTCTCTTTTATTTTCTGAATTAGGATGGAAGTGCTGACTCGTATCTCTGAGTCGCTGACCCGCGCTGCATCCATGAGGCGTTCAGCTTCAAATGTGCTGTTTAACAGTTGCCTGCTTTACAGCCTAATGAGCTGCGCCTCTGGTATATCAAATCAATACTGAAAGGGATCATCGGGCGAAGGGAAATAATTGGATGTTTGAAGGCCTCCTGCATTGTAACTGTACAACTTGACAGTATTTATATTAATTTTGATGGATTGAGCTTTGATTAAAAGGGGAATATGCATCAGGCAGCCATTAGCTCACTGAAAAGAACAAGTCCTTAATTTTTAAACCCAGTTCAGTCTGAATCAAGACGTCAGTCGGTAACCTGATGGTGTTTGTGTTTTCAGAGGCCAAGTGAGGTTCAGATCAAACACAAACCTCTGTGGATGCAGCATCCATCATTCCTGTGGATCAATGTTAAAGTTTATTCAGCAGTGGGAGCCGACTATCGTCACAAAATCACAGCAAGACGATGGAAGCTGATGAAAACAAAGCATAACGAACAGCAACGGCCTTCGGTTGAGAATTAAGCTTTGGTAGAGAAATGCATCTGGATGTAAACTTAGAGTGGTGGGACTGTGATGCATTTCACTGACTCAGACGTCCTTCATAACTTCATAATTACATTTTTCAGTTGTTTATGCCAAATTTACCGTGTCGGACTTCTGGTGCAGAATCATGAGACGGTTCTCACGTCTGTTACATAAAAGTTGGGTTAAGATGGCCGTTCAGACTGCAGGCGCTTTGAAAACAATCAAACATGGAAGTGGCTCAAAGTGGATTCTTTTGGAGTGAAAAGATCAGCATTTGGTGGTTCAGACTGATTCAGATCAGATTCAGCTGCTGTGACTGAAGGCTCTGCCACTTTGCTGTTGAGTAAAACACTTACTTGGGGTCAGAGTTCAAACCCAGACCCTTCCTGCTACCCACCGTTCTGCCGTTTCTCAGGATTTCCAGATTTTATTTTCTAAGACATGAACCATTTTACAAATATTTACCAAAGCAAAGACGAACTGTGCCAGACTTTGCGTGATGTAAACAGATTGGACTCGGTAGAAGCAGCAGAGGACGACGCATCAGCAGCTTTTAGAGATCAAGACCGAACCTCTGATTGGCATCATTCTTCAGTTTGTGTTTAACTTCCTGCCCTTCTGTCTTTAACCAGCCAGGAACGTAACGTCTAACTCACTGGAGACCCTCGGCAGCCATGTAAAGTTTGATTCATTACATTTCTGCATTTCTTCAGACAAGATGAAGCTATCAAAGCTGAAAATCCTCCTTATTCCTCCTCCACGCTCAGTCTGAACCAATCAGTCCTGGGAGACGCGTCTGTCAGCGTCGGCGGTCAGCAGGAGCTCTCCTTTGATCAAGTGTCACGCCGGATGATAGTCGCTGCTCTATGAAAATGGAAAGAAAATTCAATTATCCTCAGCTTTGTTGTTGCATATTAATTATGGTACAAAGTGGAAGCAGCGGCGGCGGATGGTGTGACGATGGATTTAAATAGATTACAGGGCGACTGGGTGAGTGTGTTAAGAGAGCTGAGCGAGTGTGTTTGTTCGCCTGTTAAGTGTCGCTTTTACACATATTTGTTTAGCGAAATTGGGGATGTAGTGTCGACGCTTAATGGAGATAAATGAGCGCCGAGGCCAGCGGGGCTTCTGCTGGAGGCAGAGGAGCCACTGCGGTCATCCTGAGACCGGTTCTGGTCCAACATGACCGGTTCTGGTCCAACGTGAGCCGTTTTGGTCCAACGTGACCGGTTCTGACCCAAAGTGACCGGTTCTGGTCCAACATGACCGGTTCTGGTCCAACGTGAGCCGTTTTGGTCCAACGTGACTGGTTCTGACCCAACATGACCGGTTCTGGTCCAGCATGAGCGGTTCTGGTCTGGTAAAATAGTTATTTTAATGCATTAATTTTGATTAATTACATAGATTGTCATGTGTTAAAAATTTTGACACAATTATTCCTTATTTTTAAATTATAAACTCCGAATAAACTCCTAAGCCAGAACCTTTATTTTGTGTTTCTGGTACGCCAATAAAACTGATGCACCATCTAAAAGACAATGAAGCTTCGTCTCTTATTTTTATTAAATAATTACACAAATGTTACCGTAATTAATCACTTTTTTTTCTCTTTATATATAAATCTCCCAAGCCGGAACCTTTGTTTTGTGTTTTCGGTACGCCTGTAAATCTGATGCACAAGCTACATCCGCTAACAGCGGAGGACGACGAAGCCGCTTCTCGTGGCTCACTGAGGGTTAATTTCTGCTTCTAAACGTGATCTGATTGGACGCTGGAAAAGACTGTTGTGTTCAAGTTGTGCTAAAAGGAGTTAGCCTATTAGCAAAGCTATGCTAGCCTAAAATAGCATGTAATGCTAATATGTAGCAGTTAGCCGGTTCTATGAATTATCAGGTTAATGAAACACTGCAAAGCTGAAAAGGTACCAATCTGATGGTTGAGTAACAGATTAAAAACAATAAATTTATTTGAGTTCATATTTCTATTCAATATAATTTAGCAGCAAAGTTTTTAATTGAAAATGTTGCTCATTTTTTATTTTGATGGGTTTTTGATTAAAATGTAATTAATTAATTACAGATCCTGCTATTAAATCAATTAAAATTTTACTCAAGTCTCCTAAAAAGATTATTCCTGCTATAAAAATCCTTTTTGTCTTGTAATTCTGTGTAATAATTCATGACGCCTCACACAGGAAGTGCGGTTGACTTTTATTCATACGGACCATCTGAGCTCCATCTCATGTTTATTAGCGTATTTTCTGAGAACCCACTGTTCTGCCTGGAAGCTCAAACCCTTTTAATACTGACACATGCATCACTAATGATGTCTGCAACACAGGGTATTAATAATTTATTGTAGTTTCTGTTAAGTGGTGAAGGGTTATTGAAATGAGAATATCTGCTTCAGGATTGGAGGAATCATCTCTGAATGTTTGAATCATCGCTTCTCGTCCGTCGGCCTCCTGAATCTGTAAGATGATTTTGACAGGAGGAAAATGAATCCATGCATGAAAACTAAAACACAAACAGTTCATCAATGATTAGATCTTCAAATCTCCTGTATTTACTTCATGTTGATGCAACCAGTTGCTCTTTTGTAGTCACAGATTTGCACTGATGGGCACATCCTGGCCAATCCGCTAACAGTGGAGCTAACTGTCTGTCTTTGCTAACTTTGAAACATGTTGCTGCCTCTGAATTAATTTTCCAGATAAATTTTAAGGCACTAATTAATTTAGCTGTTTTGTAAACGTTTATTTGAGTAAAGTTTGACATCTGTGTTTATCCTTCAAGTAGTTTGATGTTTGTCTCTATTTATAAAACAAATAATTGTACTTTAGCATTAGCTTCTGCTGAGTTCCATGTTGGTTTGGCGCTTTAGCATTAGCGAAACTATTGTTTCTGTTTAGCGTTTATGTATTAGCTTCTTCCAAGCTAATTTTTACCTTTTGCTGTTGCTAACTTTGAAAACGATTAGCGCGCTTAGCTTCCTGCTAAATAAACTTCTCCAGATAAATTCTAAAGCTCCGTTTTATTTTGCTGTTTTCTTTGGGTTTTTCCATGACGTCTCATAATCACGCCGTGGGTTTGATGTGTAAGAAAAGCAGTGGGAGGAAAAAATGTAATGCCTGATTTATTGTATGACACAACAGTACAGTTTATCTGTTTCTCTCCCTAAATTAGTTTAATAGAAGCGGTGATGTCAAAGTTCTGTGCAGAACCTTCCTAATGTGAGTTTAAATTCATGAATCAGGCTGAAACGGTCTGATGGTTCCCATCCATCCACAATGATGTGCTGTGTGTCCCTGAGTATTTACTATTCAACCCGAAGCCTTTTATTAGCAGCGCACAAATCAATATTTGCCTCTGCTCCCTCCCTCTCCTGCAGATTTCCAGACAAGTTTAGACTTAGGTGATATCACAGATGAAACAAAGTCACTTGAAAGTAATTCAGACTTAGCCGCAGGCGACCAAACTCCCTGACAGCAGCAGAGGAGCTGTTTTTTCTCTCTGCACTGACCTTTGTCGGGTTTTTGCAGCGTTGGAGTAAGCAGTCATCTGCAGAGTTCTGAACTTTCATTAACTGGATGCTTTTACATCCCGAGGCCAAAGAGTCACCGCGGTTCATCTTAACAAGACAAGACTAATGTCGGCTGTAATTAGCAACCAGAAACGGTTGCAGCAATCAGAGGATCTCCCGGTTTGCAGTTTGATTGATTGAAGTTTTAACTTTCAAACAACCGTGGTGCAAATCAAAACGTCAGCCACATTGACGAATGTCTTGCTTCCCGGTGTTGGCGGACAGGTTACACACACAGGCTGGAATGTGCAACCCGAGCGGCTTCATCTCGAAGACAAACATCCTGAACGCGGCGTTGCCTCGGGCCGCGGCGGCGGGCGGGGGGTCGGCTCTGCGGCTCCTCAGTCTCCTGAAAGTCTCAGTCGTGTGCCAGGAGCGAACGGCGTGTCTGTCATCGGCCGTTATCCTCCGTGTTTCAGGTGATTGCGGAGACTTTGCTGATCGTCTTTTAGTTTCATCCAAACAAGCTCCAGGTTCGCCACGGCGATGGCGGCGGCTTGCTTCTCGTCTCCAAGCTGCTCCGTTTGATTTATTATCTCGGTCGTTCCAAGGCATCAACATGTGACGCTCGGCTTTCAATGGGAGGTTAACTCCACAATTAACCTTGGCGCCTGTGGAATTAACAGGAATGCTTGCATAATTCCCTTCCCATGGAAGCGCTCAGCTGGAAGTACAGCAGAGGGAAAATGGCTCCCATTGAATTATTGGAGGGACAGTTTTAGATCATTATGGATTATTTTGGTATTTTATATCTTTTGGAACATAAAATTTAAATGTTGTGTAATTTACTTTGTTCTAAATTTTATTTAGCAATGATTCAAGCAGACAGTTCACGATGCAACATGGAAGTTTTTGCAAGAAATGTTTTAAATTGACATTTTTGGCTGCTCATTGATTTGTTACAAACATTTAAAGATGCTAGCTCCAGATTAAAAGGTCAGTGAAACCTGGATAAACACAGAGACGTAGAAATGACCGAATATTTACAACAAAATGCCTCATAAGCTTTTTATTGCTTTACTTTGTGAAAAATCGTAATATTTAACGGCCGTGAGTTTATCTGTAAAGGTGTTGAAAGGTAAGGTGGGTCAAACCGGTTTGGGTTCTCTGATTAAATTTCCAGCTGAATCACATGCTGACCAAGATTTCTAATTAAATTTGAAATCCAATTATGGGAATGGTAATGAAATTTCCAAATGGGGAAACTGGTAATCTGCTCATTGAGGTGTTTAATTACAACGAGGTCTCCTCTCAGATACTTTACACCTCAGGATTCGCTGGACTCCAGTTTGATCGTCGGAGTTCGTCAGAAAGACGCGGCACTTTGCTACATTTATTTATTTTTCTGATTTTTATCACATGACATCAATCTGGACTAAACTTAATATCTGGGCTCCTGTTCAGGACATAATTCAACGTAGTGGATGGGATATTTTTACCACAATAAAATCAGAGAAAGATAACAAATATGTCTGTAAATAAACTGCTGAAGTATTTATATTTTCATGTTAAGCCCAGTTATGAACATTCCTCTGTTTAAACTGAACTGGGTTATCAGAAATTGTTCGGTATTAGTGGATCAGAACAGTTGCTGCTCTAATTAGGATCGTCAGCCTTGAGAAAATGAGTTTACGAAAAACCGAGTAAATAAATATTTATTCATCATTTCTGGATGGATAAAACCAATTAAGCTCCAGTGTTACAGATTAGAATGTAATAAAATAATAAGTCAAACTTTATTGTTAGGTCTGTTTGCACACAGTGAGTCTGAACAAAAAGAATACAGACACTAAACAAGGGGTGTCCAACCTGTGGCTCGGGGGCCATTTTCGGGCCTCAAAGTTATTTTCAGGGTCCAACAACTGAAATTTATAAACCAACCAAAATCACAGCTTTTCTATTTGAACTTAAATAATTACAAGGTGGAATCTGTTGTGTTTTTGTTCAGTTGGGTTTAGTTTAACAGAATCTTTGATTTGTTGTTATAATAAACTTTATTTGAGAAACATTTATTTCACATGTGAAAACGATACAGCACAATACTGTAGACTACTTGGTTTTAATAAGTTGAATTAAAACCTTGTCTCACGGATGGTGCCATGTCATTTACACTGCAATGAATCTTGGGTAGATTACATATGCTATGAAGCTAGCTCTGTCCAATGTGTTCTGGCCTTTTAATTAGAACCAGAACGCGTTGAAATAAAAAGAAATACAGGAAGGAAATGGATGGAATGGGGAGTCGGCCAAAAAGCTGCTGCTGGTGACAGAAAATGCTAACCAGCAAGTAGCGCATCTGCTACAAGAAGCTCCAGTTTCTGCTGCTTACAGCTAGCATCACTATCAAAACATTTTCTCAAATATATTACAATAGTTTGTTGCAAAGACGTTTTACCTCTAATGATGTTAGCTCCAGCTAATGATGTTAGCTCCTACAGATTGTGTTAGCAGGAGCTCATGTTGTTAGCTAATGTTGTTAGCTCCTGCTAATGTTGTTAGCTCCTGCTAATGTTGTTAGCTCCATTAGCAGTGGATCTCGAGCCGATCATGTTAGTTTGTTTCAACAGATTTCTTGTGTTTAACGTCATGAAAACGACGTTAAAAGTCACAATTCGGGCGTTTCTTCAAGTAAAATTGTTTTCAGAACCAGAAACAGCAACTTTTGGTTGCAAAGTATTTGACCTAAAATGTTGAACTAGTTGGAGATCCCTACTTAAAAAAACTTTAGAATCTGGAACGTTTCTTAATTTTGGGAAATATTTACTCCTCCCTCTCGCCTGAAACGTTGCCGGCGCCAGCCCCCCTCCATCCTCGTTGGGGTGTAAGAGAATGGATGGATGGATTTATTCCTCAGATCGGCCACATGGTCCAAAAGTTAGAAACGGAGGTAAACAAGTAGAAGTAATGATGATTAAGATGAATTTGTAAGACCAACCAGCCGAGGTTACAGCTGTGGATTCATGTTAAGGAACCAACTTTGGCCGGTCTTCGACGTCGTCGTAGCTCGGCTCGACGGTTCTGGACAGTCTCTTCACCTTTCACCGACACATGGTTGTTCTCAAACACGTCGTCACAGCTGGAAACACTCAGCTTGGTGTTTCTCCAAGTGTCAAATATTTAACTTTTGGCCCCACATCCTTGGGAATTCATCCAGCTCTTGTTGAAGTGAACCTGAAATTAGCCGTAAACTGAAGGCGTGTGGCTGTGATTAAATTCATATTCGGTATATTCTCCTGTCATTTTCCTTTCAGTTTCTGCTTGAGGCCGAGGAGATTTCTGTTCCTCATCGCTGAGACTCTCTGAGCTCCCTGAGCGGATCTCTGTGATTCCCATGTGGTTTTGTTCTCATGTCGCTTTCTGCGGTTCTTTCTGTCTCCCTCCAGCTTTGTCCCGATCGGCCGCCCCGCCTGTAACTCGCTGTACGTGGCCTCGTTTGCGTCTCTGTCGCCCGGTTCACCATAAAAGCCGTCCTTCAGGGTCTCTACGCCGCGTCCCGGCTCTCTTCAAACGTCTCTAAGCTCAGTCACTGGAAAACAGAAAACACCCAGATGAGGCACCACTGAGTGCTGTTGGAGAGTTACGGATAATAAGAAAGACGTGTGGGGAAAGAAATTAAAAACAATAACGGGCAATGAGATAAATATTGGACATGAAACAGTTTTTAAAAAGTTGAGTTGGCATATAAGGATGTTTTTCCACCTAAAACTTCGGTGGAGTCGGTTCAGGAGCAAAGTTCCCACTTTTGTTCCCCCAGCTGCTGCGATTCTCTGTCTGCTCTCAAACCAACCCAACCTTTTGAAAACCTGTTCCCCTCCTGGCCTGTGGGGGCGCTGCACCAAGAACCACTGAAGGAAACTCTGAGTGCAGCTTCCTTCTTCACAACTTCCTCTTTAACAAATGGATTCGCATCAGATTTTAGTGATTCTAGGACCATGAGTCATTTCTCCGCTGACGCCAACATGTTTGATTTGGTTGTATTTACCCAGAATGCTTTGCACTGTAGTCCAGTCTCTGTATTTGGAGCGGTTTCCAGTCCGCTTGGCACGCCAGAGTTGAGCCGAGCCAAGACTGAGGTCTGTAGACGGGCCAGAGTTCGGTTAGCATCCACATCTCACCAACCGAACCGAACTGGACTTTGTAGAAAATCAGATTTGGGTTTTCTGTGTTCAGCAGAACATCGCTGCTCGTTTTGCTGCCTGTTGTTGCACGACTTTCCATCACCAGGAAAACAAATCCAGGACTTTCTCATGACTCCAACTCCAACCTGTCCATCCGTACCAATATTTTTCTTTTTGTCTTGTTGAAACTGGGTGACAGTTTCAGTGACATCCTGTTGCTTTTCACAAATCATGACAGTTTCTGCTGAGCAGGGGTAATGTCCACCCGACGAGGAATCACAGTGTTCCTGGAAAACGATGACTGTCGGCTGAAGGAAGTGATGAAATAAACTCAAAGAAAGTTAATTCGGCCAACCATGATCCTACGTCTTCACTAGAGAGCAATCGATGGTTGTTGCTCAGATTTCCTCCATGATGTAAATTTCTGGTAACATTGCTGTTTTTTCTGTATTGTTTTGTTTCTTGGAAGTCTTTACAGAACATGAATCACGGCTGGTCCAGTCCCAGAACCCTTCTGTTTATCACAATGCATGCCAACCGATAACTAAGCTGCGCCCACTCTTTATTTTTTCATGAGTTGATGAAATGTAAATGCTGCTGTATTCTCTTTAAAAATATCTTGGAAAGGACGGTGACCATGAGCGGCGCCGAGCAATTAAAGAGGAAATGAGATTAAGCAACGGCGCAGCAGCCATCATGTGCAGGAAAACATCAGGTTTTAACAACATTAGTTCAATTATTTTTAACTTTTTCGTTGTCCTTCATTTTGTCGGCCTGTTAGAGATAAAGCATTCACCTCAGTTTTGCTGAAAATAAACGGTTATATAACTGATCTTCTACATAAACAGCCAAGCCAAAATCCCTCTTTATTACTGACATTTCCACTGTTTCCCCTTCGCTCAGATTATGGGTCTTGGATAGCAATTTCTTTCACTGCTCCAATAAGTAATTTCATCTGGGCTGGCAAAGTCCCCCAACAACGCCTTTAAAAAGTATACACTCCTCTTCATCTGTTCCCCATATTGTCAGGTTTCAGCCACATATTTCACTTTAATTTATTAGGACTTTATGTGACTCTGTGTTCGACCCGCGTGAGTCAGAGCAGCTTTGGAACCGAAGCTCCACATCAAGCTGGATGGAAGAACATCCACTACCAAGTGTTGCCTAACGATCCACCTTTAGACTTTTTTCTCACTTTTAACCTGCGTTCACACCAGCCCTGGTTAGTCCAGTTTAATCCAACTCCAGTCCGTTTGTCCTGAAGATCCGGTTCGTTCAGGGAGCCGTGAACTGAAATCTGATGTGAACCAAAAAAGCGAACTCTGATCCGCCAAAAACTTTGGTCTCAGTTCAGTTCATAAACTCTGGTTTGGTTCGAATGCATATGTGAACGCCAGGTGGACCGGAGATGGTTCCAAAACTAGGAAGTGGACTACAGCGCAGGGAATTCTGGGTAAATGCAATCAAACCAAATGCACTAGGCTAATGCTAGCAGGAGAAAATCAAAAGAGAAATCTTCTAAAATCACTCAAACCGTTTTGTTTTCCATTTGGTGAAGAAGGAAGTTGCTCTCAGTGTCTTCAGAGGTTTTGTGTTGTTTTCTTCAGTGGATCTTGGTGCAGCGCCCCCACAGGCCAGGAGGGGAACAGGTTGGTTTGGCTCAGAGCAGAGAGAGAACCACAAACCTTTTACTTTTGCTCCCCAATCAAACTGCATCTATCAGACCATCAGGTGGGAAAACATCTCAAATCCAAACCATAATATTCCTCATTCAGTCAGAGAAAGCAAACACTTCTTAATGCTCCTGAAATAAAATGCTGTTTTTTCTGTTGCCAGATCTGGATCCCATATCCTCCTGTTTAGCTGTTTTTTACTAATGAAACCCAAATATGTGTTTAAGATCCGACTCACTGCTTGTTGCTGTTTTGTTCTGAACAGAAATTCAACAGTCAGAGACCATGATTCACATCCTGTTCATGCCTCTAGAATAAAAACAATCAATGCAGGCTAATGACACAAAATGACAGTTTAGTAAAGTAAACATGTTACCTAACAGGAAAGTTGACTTGCATCTCGCCTGCTTTGCTGTAAGCATTTCTCTGCTGAAACGTCTTTCGCAGCCGTTTCAGACGTTTTGGGTTATGACTCCACCAGCTTCACACGAAACTGAAACCGTTTTTCCATTAATGCTTTTTCTGCACATTTGAATGAGTCACAATAGAAAAGTTTGATAGAAATTGATACATTCGAAATAACTTCCTCAATTTTGCTAAAATGTTGATGACAGTTGGTTCAGGTTGTCTTTGGCTTTTCCAGAAAAGGGGAGACGGAAACATTTTCAACCTGAACTTCCTGTTTTTAGTAGCTGTGTCTTTTTTTAATGACATTTTAAAAGTTTGCTCAAAATTGCCTGACAAAAGAAACAGCTTGAGAGTTTTTCCCATTCTTCTTTGCAAAACAGCACAAACTCAGAGTGACTGGAGTTTGAGGACAAAAACATCAGATTTAAACTCTTCTAGCTGATTTTCAGGTCAGTCCTGTCAGTTTGGACCGGCGGCCATCTTTTATTGGGATTGTTTTTAACGATTATGCATATTCCTCTCGCAATAGATCAATTAATCACATGATAAATTGAAATAAGCTCCATTTGCTTTCTACCAAAACCCGGATGATAAAAGTTTTCAGTCGGGTGTTTTGGTCTCAACTTGCTCCGTTTTTGAAGGATAATTTTGCTCACAGAGACTAAAACATTCATCTTGTTTGTTGTTTCTGTTGGGTTTTTTTTTATGATTTTCAGTTGTATTGTTAAATGTTCATTAGAATTTAAAGTTTATTGAATGCCATTACCATGATCACTGGAAAACCAGTGTTTTGGTCCAGTTTCCAGTGAAAATATCTTAGTAAACTTGAAATAAGACAAAACTTACTTACAACTAACTTTTCTGCCAGATTTGTTTCAGGTAAATAATTCCTTATTATTGATGAAAACGTTCTTGTTCTATTGGCAGATAAAGTAACTCATAACATGGAAAAATGTCTTCTTATTAGTTACATAATCTGCCAATGAAACTAGAACCTTTCCATCAATATTAAGGAATTTTTTACGTAAAACAAGCCTGAACGTAAGGATTTGAGTTTTCTGTTTGTTTAGGATTGTGTGTCGGTTGGGTCCACCCTGGATTGATCCCAGCTGTGTATTTATACCCACCTCTTGTTCTCTGTCCGGTCCTTGTCTGGTCAGTTGTGACTCCTGACCAGATGCTACCAGCTTTGCCTTTGCCAACCTGACTGCCTGGATTTCTTTTGTTCCTTTGATTTGCCGTTGAACCATCGTTCTCCTCCGTACCCGCGTCCGTCCAACCCCGACTATATTGCAGAGAAGTTAGTTTGTCTTTTTTCAACTGTGCTATGATATTGGAGCTCGAAACTAGGCCAAAAATACTTGGTGTGGTTTTGTATTTAAACAACAATATTATGATTTAGTCCAGTTCCATTGTTTTTAGCTGTTGCTACAGGCCTAATTATGGACCACTTTGTGCTGCTTCACCGTCTCACTGCTACTGATTTTATGAACTGCAGCTGCTGAGAAGCGTTGAGTATTTCCAGGAGATAATCTGTTTTTATTAACATGAGGGGAAGTCGTTGGTTGAGAAGGAGAAGCGGGGAGCCGGCGGTTTGAAGCCGGTGGGCGGAGACCCTGTGATGAGCCTCGGATCAAACATCAAGCCTGGGTCGGGAACAGAATCATTTGCTCCTTTGTTTCCGTTTTTGTTTCCTGGCTCGGCTGCAGCCGGCTGCTTTGATCACTGCCTCAGAGGCTGTGGTGCTGCAAAGCACTGCATATGTCAGATTACTGAGGAAGGGCTGCAGGGGCGTTCGCCGCTTCGCCCCCCGCAGAGGCAGCCGCCGCTAAAAGATCTGGATCTCCGCTCCAATCTGCAGCCATTGATCTGGATCCTTATTTTTAGGTTTCACTTTGGTTTGAAGGCATAACGGAGTCCAAAAGAGACAAAACGGTGGTAGAGTCTTACGTTTAATTTAGACTTTTTATTCCACAAAAACTTAGACAAAAGCGTAAAAACGTATTACCTTTCCGAACATTCAGAAAAATGACCTACTGCCAGCCTCCTTTTACTCATTTGAAAAGTTGGGGGTTTTAACAGTTGCTCCGTCTGATTTTGGTCGTTGTGCAGGTGTAAAGGTTTTCACTCTTACTTTTTCACTGTTGGACAGTTGTTCTGAAGCGTAACCATGGCAACAAGCATCATTTTTACAGCTCTATAGCTGATTAGCATCTCAAACGCTTGAATAACACCTGACCTATGACCCCAAGTTCAAGAGGAGCTGAAAACGAGGAGGAAGTTCAAATAATCTCTTCCATTAATCATAATTGGCAAAAACTGAATCCCTCCACTCCAACATCTTTCTAACCAGAGATATGAAGAGGAGCAGCAAAAGCAAATGAGGTGGATTAGCAGAGCTCAGACATCTTACTGTGAAATATTGTCTCTGATTTCTGGATATTGAGTTGTTGGCATGTCCTAATAGAAATATGACCATCTTCAGTCAGAGGCCTCTTCAGATTAGTTGCATGACTGACTGCTACCGAACATCCTTCTTCCCCACAGCATCACAATTACCACATTGAACCTCCCTTTGGGACGAGTAAAGCATTTCTGAACTGAATTGAATTCACTTGAAATTACAGCTGGACAGAGAAAGATGTAATATATTTTTGCTCGGTTAACTTCCGTCCTCCACATTGAGGAGGAGCTGCAGGTTTGAAGGCTGTGGTTTCGAGCCTCAAGTTCAGCCGTTTGTGGTTGTTTGATGATTTCAGATGTTGAGCTTTTGTTCACTTGGAGACCAGCGAGTGACAAAACTCTGACGGAGGCTGGAAGAACAGGAACGACTTGTTTATGACACCACTGAGCTTCTGCTGCGCTCAACCTGATCAAAATGCTGATTTTTTTAGTTTGGCTCTGCAGGTGGACAGAGAAGATGGTTACATGTGCCAGGCAGCTCTGCTCTGCATAAAGGATATCTAAAGATGCTATCATAACTGCATGGTTGACTTTATTGAATCAAGACTGCAGCTGGTTTCAGAGCAGACAGGCCAAGGGAATAATAACCTGGATTTGTTTGACCTTGAGCATCTGAAGTGTGTGGTTTGTGTCTGGTGAGACCCAGAGAGGCCGAGGCGTCTCACCGACGGCCGACCAGCTCATCCTCACACCACCAGTCTGATGAAATGGTGTTGGTGCAGAAATCACCGTTTCCCCCAGAGTATCCTCAGCCTGGCGGGCCACCAGGCTTTACCTGCTCCACCAGGCTTAGCATTCCTTATTTATTTTAAATTATATTTTTATATACATCAGTAATAGTGATATTAAGAACAGAGTTTGGAACCCCGACTGCTTCAACAGCAGTTTGAAAAACCTGAGGTCAGAGGAGAGGCAGACCTGCAGGGAGGAGCCTTTATAATGACGTTCACAAAAACACATAAAAACAGCACCAGGCTTATCAGAATGACCTTTATGGTTATTGTACAGAAGCACAACAAAATTAGTTTCTTACATATTTGTTAAGTTTCACTACTACGCTATAGCTAGTACGCTAACTATGCTAATGCTAGTTAGCATAGCCACTTATGATGGCGGATAAATGTTTTTCCAGTTAGTGTGAGTTGTTTCTTTGCCATTAGCACATTCAGCAGCTCTTACATGAGGGTGATTCACAGCGCTAAGCCCCGCCTCCTGGCTCTGATTGGTTGTTTTTGTGCATTTCTCCAGAGACCAATAGTAGCTCAGAGAGGAGAAGATCTCTGTCTCATTCTGTCGCAACATGTTGATAGTTTTAACAGTTATGGAGAATAATTTTCTTTATAAAAGTTAGATTGATTCTCGTGCTGCGTATTTTAAAATGACTTCATTTCCACCTTCACCGCCTGGTTCTTGCTTTTAGGTGCATTAAAAGCCATAAAATGGCTCCTGATGCTTGTTCTCCAGATGAACATTAGAGCTAAAAACGAGCCCAGCATCATTTGACCATGACTCTGGGATGTGGCTTTAATGAGCCCGACGTTTGGAGCTCCGCTGAATATTCTCCACACGAACCTTTTTAGAAAAGTCTTTGTTGCACAGTTTGGACCCAATTTCCCTTTTCTCTAAAAAAAAAAGAGTTGTTATCTGTGCTCATTTGAGGCAAACTGTTGAAGGAACAAACTGTCCCGAACCATTACCATGCAGGACTCCATCAAACTTCCAAATTACAGCAAATTACAGAAAGTGACTATTTAGCTTTAAGGAGTTTCACCGCCCATTAAGCCAACCTGTGGACAGATTGTACCATCAGAACTCTGAGTCATTTGTGAAAGCTACATTTAATTCGACTTCATAATTACTCTCACTTCCTGTCCCCAGTGGCCAGCCAAATTAAAGAGGGGGCCAAATTAACTCTGCCTAACCAATTAGCCGAGTGGGCCGCTCAAGCAAATGACATGACATGTCTGTGGTTGCTGCGCCGCTGCCGGAAACCCCAAGGTCTGCGGCGTCCCTCCCTCGCAGATGAGATGATTTAAAAAGCATTTCGGAGGCCAGGGCAACTGGAGTTTTAATTACTTTAAGGGGTCTGGAGGATGATGTAGCTTCTCCGCCCTCCGGGGCCACAATTGAATTTAGTTCAGTTGACCTGTAGCAGAAGATTTAAACAAGCTGACGATAAAAAGAGCTACCTGCAGAGAGACGAGCCTCACATATACTGAGCAGAAACAATCCGGCGTCGGCTTAAGCACCAACTGGATGGCCTTATTTCTTTTTTTATGTCCCCCTCCCGCCCCCAGCTGCCTGAGGCCAGAGGAAAATGGATCCTGGATTGCTTCCTACTGGTGTGAAATTCATTGTAAATGGTTTAAAACTGTAATGGTCTCATGCCAGGGAGTCGGTAAAGCTGCGGGTCACATTTTATTCACAAAGAGAGAGAGAGCTGAATATCTGCAGAGAAAAATCATCGTCCTAATTTCAGCTGTCAGGTTAACAATTTTATTCTAACACAGAAAGATCCAATAACAATAAATTAATCTCATAATATCGACATAAAAACCAGTGAGATCTGCAGTCATTCTATAAAACTAGGCCTGAATGGTCAGAATGATCAACATATAAAACATTCAGGATTTCAAAGTTTATCTGAAATGTTTCTGATTTTACCTGCTGGGGATTTAAGGCTCCATGTTTCCACCACTGATGGCGGTCAGCCATTTTGGTAGCATCCTCTGTTAGCATCCTCTGTTAGCATCCTCTGGAGCGTTTACATTCTAAGCTGAAGCTGTTTATGGGTCAGATCACCTTGTTGGTTTCCATAGCAACCACCAAAGCCATCGTTCTGACGCTCCTCTCCCGTTAAACCTCCACTACTCCAGTTTCCATGTTTTTCTTCTCATCTTCTTCTGTTGGACCAGAGACAAACTCCCTCTGTTGTCCACATTTATTTATCTGTTAATAATTCAGAAATGTGACATAAAGGAGGTTTAAGTATCAGCTGCATGGAATAAATATCTTATTTATATGTCTGAAGGTTTTCATTTCATTTTTACAGGAAATAAATTCATTGTGATTATAAATCTCTTTTCAAGGATGTCTTGACCAAGTGATTATCAAACTCTAACAATGTTATAAAATTACAGTAACTGAAAGGTATTAAGCAATAAACGGGCACAAGATGCGACTGAAACCTGAATTTCAGATGAAGATTCTTTGGAAGATTGGATGTAACATTTCTCTCCTTATGATAATGATAGTTTACAAATAACATTTAAAGTTCTTTCTCCTCTTTTTTATTGTTTTAACTACAAACTACCCATAATGCTTCACAGAGATGCCAACACTGATGATAGTCTAACAAATCAATGTATTTGATCACCAATTTCTGGAAGCTACTGTGTGTAATAACAAATCTGACCCAGAGGAGGTGATGCATTATGTTGTAGCACATTATTTAGCATTAGCTTCTGCTAAATACCATGTTGTGATGGCGCTTTAGCGTTAGCAGAGCTAATGTTTCTGTTTATGGCTTAAGGTTAGCGCACCACTGGACATTCGCCGTTAAAAGAAGAAAAAATTGTTAAAATTTCTCTCAAACTTCACTTCATGCTGTAAAAAGAAACATTTTCAGGGGTTAAAATGGGATTTTTTAGCTACTTTCTCCTTTTCTCCTCGGTTAGCATTCACATCTGGGTGGATTAAGTAACCAGAGCTCTAAATGTTTTTCTGTTTGGGGCCTGATTGGAAACGTTGCACAGATATTGACACAATGTGGCAAAACCAACGATGTCTTTAGTTTGGATTTCCTCTCAGATGAAGTGAAGGAACCACTTAGTCTCAAAGGTTCACATGATCACATTTCTACAGGCAGTTTCTCCAGGTTTAGTTACATTTTAAGGACTTGTCTCTGGTGTAGACTAGGATTAAGAAGAAAAGGAAAGACTTGGTAATTGATGTTCAGGTTTTCCAGCAGCAGTGGATGTGAAGTTAAATCTCAACCAAAAATAAATCCTTAAATCTGTGAGAAACCCTTCCTCTCTGGACGTGACCTCATTTATGTGTGACTGACAGATCCAGGCAAAGGAAACAGTCCTGAGGCCTGAATCCAAAGTTGAGATTTTCTTGGAAATCAAGGCTCCAGATCTTAACTTCTTCTTAGAAATAGCAGAAGACCTTGAAAGTCAACATATGTTGTACAATGACAGCTCTGTTGCTTGTTTTTTCAGCTATTAGAAGCATAAAAAGCCCTGCTAACCACTCAAGATATGAGGAAAATACTACAAGGACGGAGTAATGGTGGAGCGCATTTAAAGAGTGTTGCGTCTGAAGGGATTTGCTTCGTTGGACTCAGGGAAGCTGTTGGAGGAAACGTGTAAAGAAACAGTAAAACTGATTTTCAGGATGAATGTAACCTGGGTTAATAATCTGCCAGGTTATGGGCGTGGACCTGTTGAGTTACAGACGCCGACGGGAACTTTTCACGCTCATGGCTTCATTTTCACTCTGACAAACACCTTCGGCTCGCTGCTGACAGGTATGTGATGTTAATTACGTGGAACGCACTCAGGTAGCTCCACAGGTGGATTCTAGTTTGGAAACAAAAGCAGCACAACAGCGGCTGGTGGAACGAATCCAACCATACAGGGACTTAAACACAGAGGAGTTCCCACATTTCCTTATGTTTATATTCAACTTCTTAAAGGTAAAATCTTTACATCATGTAATGACGTTATTCCCTCATCAAAAACAAACCTGGAGTGTTGCTTTGATTCTTTTGTACATGTTTGAGAAATCCTTGAATCTCCATGGCAACCATTCAGCTGTCCAAAACGTCTGGGTGGACCTAGCCCCGCCTTCCAGGATGAAGCTCCTCCCCTTCCGGGATGAAGCTCCTCCCCCACTCAGCTCCTTCAGACTAGCCAGCAGCAATTAGCATCTGCTGAGCTCATTATAGGAGCAGGACACCAGTCAGTGATTGAAGCTGTTGTCTTTAGGAGTTAACTAGAATAAAATAGAAATATCCTTTATTGTCCCAAGTTGGGGAATAAATAAGCCAAAGGGGCAGGCAGCCTGGATAGATATAAAAACTATTGTCGGGACTTTAATGTGTTAATTCTGACTAATTACATAGATTTTAATGTAATTAAAAAGTTTTTCTTTTTATTTTTTTACATGCAAACATTCCGGCCAGAACCTTCATAGTTGCATGTTTCTGGTACACCCGTAAATCTGACGCACAAGCTACATCTGCTAGCAACAGCCATGTCTTTTGGCCTACTGGGGGTTAATTTCTGCTCCTAAATCCAATCTGATTGGATGCTGGAAAAGACTATTGTTGTGTTGTAGTTGTGCTAAAAGGTGTTAGCATATCAGTGAAGCTATGCTAGCATCTCAGTGCTAATGTAGCAGCTAGCTAGTTCCATAGATGATTGGTTCCTGAAACACCGTAAAGCTGGATGGATAGAATATAACTGGTGTAGATAATCTGAATTACAGATTAAGAACTATAAATATATCAGCTGTTGAGCTTTTATGTCTATTTATTCAATAATTTAGCAGAAAATAATTTTTGAATTTAAAATGTTGCTCATTTTGATATATAGTTTTAATTTATAATTAAATTGGGATTAATTATATATTCTCAGATTAACTCGATAAAAATAAACAACAAAATGTACAGTAAGGACAAAATATCAAGGTAAATACATTTATTAGAAAACAGAATATTAATTTGTAGGTTAATTTTAAAAATCTACAAAATGTGAATTTTTGCCTTGAAAACTACAGATTATCTTCAAATTATGAAAAACTTCACAAATAAGAGCAGGAATGAAAACTCCGAGTTTGTTGTGATGGTGAAACATCTGGGAGGAAGGACCTGTGTTACTCCTCCACCGGGTCAAAGGTCACCCCAGCACACAGCTGGACTGTCTTCTCATCATGCTGGAAAATAAAGAAATAAAGTCTTTAACGTCTTTAATGTTTTGCTCCAAAACAAACGGCCCATCCTCACACATCCAGTCCTGGAGGGAAACTAAAACACGTTCAGTCGTGGATCTGAACCGACGACCTTCTGACTTCCAGTTAATCAACCAGGTCAAAGCCTGGATACATTTGATGATTTCCACTTCCATCCCGCCTCCGTCTGTAGCGTAGCCTAGATTCACGAATATAATCTCAATATAGTTCTTCCCTTTGCCATTGGCTATTGCACTAATTTCTCAGAACAACCGGCTGTCGCTCAAGATAGGCGCGCCCTACAAACCCTGTTCCAAACTAAAACCGTTTAACTCCGACTCAGAGATGGAGTCAGACTGATGCACCTTCACATGAGGAAACAACTTTCTTCTGTCAGTCCAAAACTTTAGATTTTCTCTCTGCATTTGGTTTCAAAGTTGAGTCAAGCAAACATCAAAAGGAAACTTTGATCAACTTTTATTTAATCTTTTATTGACCGAGTTTTGAGGACATTTCCAATGGAAACGTAATTGGAAGAAAATTACTTTCCACTGAACCACCGCTAAGTTTCCTGGTTGTCTCGAGGATTTTTACTCTGATTGCCTTTTTTATTTTCTCATCAGGTCTAATTGGAGTGATCTAACCAGCCATTCTGATCCCGACCTTCAGCCTGGTTGAGTTGGACCAACCCATCGGCTGATCTGTGTTGCAGTCGGTCAGGTTGGGCGGCCGACACTGCAGGCTTCATGCCGTCTGTCCTCCTCATTAAAACAAACTGTTCTCAGTTAGAAGGAGCTGATTGGATCAGAGAGCATCTCGTTGGCTCAGTTGATGTGAAAGTTGCTGATGCACTGAGCCTCACACGTTGCACCAATGTGAACATCTGTCCCTATATAATTACTTCAGAGCATATGCCCATGAATGCACACGCTCAGGTACATGAATGTAATTACAGCAGGGTGTGCTGATTCTTTCCTTTACAGGAAAGTCAGGCAAGTGAAGCAGAAACCATGTTGTTCCATTTCTCTGGCCATGATTCATATTTACTGACAACAGCAGTGAACAAGCTGAAAAGTGACTCTAAACTCCAGGAAAATTTTACATTTTTAATGTTTCAGGTGTTGAACAGCATAAAGAATCTGCCCAGAGTCGCTTTGTAGCTTTAAAGTGTTGAGTTTTTATCACTGGATGTTTTTTACATCCTGCTGTTTGTAGCATTATGGATCGTATCCTACCTAAAACACACACAGGCATGTTTAATGTATTTATTTTTATTTTTCACCCATTTTACCACTTTTGCTGACTCATCGTTAGCTAATGCTAGACAATGATGGCTAGCATCAGGTTTAGCTGTCACGTTATCAATATAACTCGCTAAATCTTAAATATATAAAAGAAAAATGGACACCGTGCTTTGCTACTAATGGTTGAAACTATGACTAGTAGATAAGTTCAGGAAAAAGTTTTAATTAAGAAAGAAATTAGCAAGGGAAAGAGATGCTAAGTCAGTTATGCTAGCTTGACTTTGACAATCCTAACATGTAGATGTGCTGCAGAATTCAGTGTTTTAGTTCAGTTTAAAAAGAAACTAAAGCGACTCACACCAGCTGACAGATCATCGGTAGACCAGGAGTTTAATTTAGTTTGTTCAGATGATCAATTATTAAATTAAATCTGAAAACATGAAACTGTAACTCGCTGAACTCATAATGAGAATAAACTCCCAATATTACCATAACAAAAAAACGTAATAAACAAGAATAAAGTCGTAATGTTTTGAGAAAAGTCATAATATTAACATAATAAAGTTATAATGTTCCCAATAAGGTCATTTATTAGCTGAATAATTAATTTTAATAGAATTTCTCCATATGTAAATAAAAAAATAAAGTGCAGAATGTCGAGCATCTTGTGAAGTTTTGCTTTATTATTGGATATTTGAACAATCATTAAAAAGTCCTGCAACTGGTAATAATAATAATAATTTGATGCTAAAAGATAAACTATGTCCTCATTTATGAAATAAAAAAACCGACGGACTGAACTTTATAACTACACCAAAGCTTTTCTCTCTTTAAAGCAACTTTTTTCATAATTTTCTTATGGTGATTTTATGACTTTATTCTCATAATTAAAAGAAAAAATTATCTGACTCTAATACTTTGTCATAGTTTCACAATTGAAACCTTTAGGTGAAAACCTTTAGTGCCATCACCGCGTGTATTTCCCAGCATGCCTTGCGGTTCTCCGGCAGCAGACAGAAGCGTTTTGCTGTTTGAGGCGTTAAAACGCTCAGATCTCTGTCACAAAGCTCCGCAGCGACGTGTTCAGACGCGTTCGCTCACAGACAGGTATGTGAGCAGAGTAATTAAAATGCCTTTTGGAAGTGAATTCAGATCAATTTCACTCATAGTTCCTCAATAACTGACTGATGTCATGGAAACGCTCCAGGATTTTACTGAGTTCAGCGAGGCGAGCGACCGACCAGAAGATAAAGAGTTAAACATGAGCTGTTCACACTGCAAAAACATGAAACAATACCAAGTATTTAGGTTTATTTTAAAGTGTAAACACTTGAAATAAGACAAAACTAACTTCCAAGTAACTTTTTAGCAAGATATAGGGGTTTGAGTCACTAATTCCTCGGTTTGGATAAATAAGTTCTAGTAAGTGAAATAATCTGCCAGTGGAAACGATGCGTTTTCACCAATATCGAGGATTTATTGACTTAAACAAGCTTAGATTTGTTGCTGAAAATTTACTGTTTTTTCACTATAAACTGAACCATATAACTTGGTAAAATGTTGTGTTTTTCAGTGCTGATGGTTGTTTAGGGCTGAAGCTCACAGACGTTTCCATTTCCCAGATTCCCACAACGGCGACGCCTGCTTCTTATTTTTGTGCGCACACATAAACAGACGGATGCAGTTTCAGGATCCAGGGATCAAGTTGTGATGAAGCATCTCAGCAGCAAATGACACAATCACACAGCGCGCCGCCGCATGTGCACTCTAACCTTTCAGCCTTCGCAGCGGGTAACGTACACCAGCGACTGATTCCCAAGACGAGGCCAGCTCCAGGATTTTCAAAATAAATGGATGATTTATTAATACATCAAAGTAATTATGAGGTAAAAAATCAATCAGCAGCTACCCAATCCAGGGTTGAGTGTTATTCCAGAACGTCCTCTCAGGAGACGGTGTCCATTTCAGCAAGTCAGAAATGTAATTAGCCTTTCGCCTGGGGGCTGCAGGCTGCGTTCAGGGCGACCTCAGTAAGCAGGCGAGTCACCGATACCAGACCTCATGTTCAGGCCCACTGCTGCAAACACAAACAAGCCAAAGAACAAAGACACTTTTTATGTCCCGCAACGCAAAGGCTGGTTTAGCCCATTCACAGATTCATTGGTAAGAAAAGATCAGCTTTAGCATTCCTGAACTGTTCATAAACTCATGTTATGAATGGAAACATCTGTGAAGCCAGGAGATAAACAACATGGCTGACGGCAAATCCAGGCTTCAGCTGCTATAAAGGTGCAGAGTTCTCTGCTGCTAAACACCTGATTCAAATGTACGGTGGCCCAGATGGGTCACCAAAATGCAAGAGTATAAGAATATGTGGTAAGATGAAAGTTATGCTAAATTTAAAGCAATGCTAAAATGGAAGTGTGCTAAAGCAGATGTTGTAAAACAGATTTTTTTGCTAAAACAGAAGTTAATGAAATTTATGCTCACAGAATCTACATCAAAACGGTAGTTTGCTAAAACAGAAGTTATGTTGCAACAGACTTTCCACTAATTAGCAGCAAACTGCTAACTAAAAAGTTAGTTGCACTAACTCTAA